>NW_010517668.1:8342-16035 GCF_000687285.1 Phaethon lepturus
CGGAGGCAGTTCAGCTGGGCACTTCAGTGAGGGAATTGGTACTTTCCATGTGGCTGCCCAGACCCTGTGGGCTGCCTGTATGCCACACTCGACTGCAAAGCCAGAAAAACCCATCTCACACTGTCAAGCAGGATATTACACAAAGCAAGATCTCCATTCTGCACCAGCTAGGACACCTCCCTTGAGCTATATGACCCCAGGCGAAATTACCTTGAAGGTACTCCAGATGGACTGTGTGTTGTCATGCCCCTCCCAACCTAATTCTCATGGCTAGCACCCATGTTCATGCAATTGCAACCACAGCCTTTCTGTGACCAGAGGACTTCTAGAGCTACCCTCAGTCTAGGTTAGCTCTGGGGAATCTTCCAACGTTGTGCCACTCCTTAGAGAGTGGCGTTGGTTCCTACAAAGTGTCACAAAGTTCTTCAGCACTTCTTGTGCCAGTTCATTGTTATGATGGCTTCTAGCAGAATTTCCCTTTCTGGCTTGTTGAAAAACCCTTAGTCCTTCTATTATGCTGGATAATGACGACCACAATTCTGGCTTCAAGCCCTGTGTAAATTGTTCCCCAGATACCACTGTCCAAGTAAGGCAGCTACAAGCAGCTCATATTCGCAGCTCCCTCAGGTTGTTTGAAGGCTGCTCACAGTGCAAACTCTGCAGCAGGCTTCAGAGAAGATGCAATTCTGAAACAGTCTCATTAGGCTGGAGCCCAAAGGCAATACATGGACTGTGGTAAAAGGCATGCGGTAGAATTGGTACTCAAAACCTTCTAGGGTCTGCCATGTTATTAAATGCCTCTCTCCTCCTACTGGGCCCCACCTCTGTCTTCCAGACCTTGCTCAAGGTCAAAGTCAGCGCATTTCTCTAGGGTCATGTTGCAGCACTGAGATATAATATTAGGGGCCATGCCCAGTCCCACAGCGAGGGCTCAGTCTGGCTCAGGATAAGGACAGAAACTCTCCACTAACAAGCAGGCTGGAAAACAAGCAGCGTCTGTACAAAGGCTGGCATTTGACAGCATGGCAAAGAGCCTTGACTCATTCAGGGGCAAATTTGCCATTGTTGGGACAGGGAGGTAAGGGGAAGAAGAGGAAAGTGAGAGAAGGGAGAAAACCAGCACTGCCTGGAGGGATTTCTGTCATGCTTTTATAGGTCTTTTCAAAACTGGGACAACCAGAGTGCTGATTAAATCTGTGCCTCATCTGACTTCTTCAGCTCTCCTTTCTTTTGCCAGGACACTTAAGCATAAAGAGAAGAATGATAAAGAATGATGCCTGATGCTCAGACAAAAGCGATTGCTTTCCTTGGTCTGGTTATTACATGAATGTGGCTTAGTTCAGCCCAATAGATGTGGCCTCCTCACAAGCATAAGGGGGGCATACCTGCTGTCTTTCAGCATGTTTAAAATGTCATCTCGAAAGGTGTCTCTGTTCTTCTCCAGAAAGCCTCTCACATCATATAGCACCTGCAACACAGACAGAGCCGCTAGAACAGAGTATTACAAATCATTAAGCACTTCTACATTAACGTGCCAATGTACAAGACCTCCAGCAGAGCTACACAGTAACGCTGCAGGCATGTGCCAAGATCCAAACTTTTGGGGTTAAAGAGCTCCAGAGCTCTGCAGTTACCAGCAAGAAAGTGTCTTTTAGCCATCAATTAAAAACCAAAACAAAAACAAAACTCAAAACCAGAAGCCAGGTAAAGCAGCTGCAGAGATTTGCCTGGCACGTGTGTGTGGGGAAATCCTGTGCAAGGTGTGAGCTACTCTATTCACGTCAGGAAATACTAACTATGCGACCCAGCGCCCTGCCCTCCCAACCACTAATGCTCAGCAGGTATGATTCTAGGAGGAGGTTAGTTCTTCTTTAGTGTGCAGGTACCCTCCCTTGACACACCTCCATCTGCTCCATATCTCTCCACAACAAAAAGCAGCATTTAACCTTAAAGGCTTGGAGACCTTTTCCTTTTTGCAATAGGTATGTAGCCTTTTCTCCTTCTCCCCAGAAGTCAAATTTTCCTTATGACTTTTACTTTGGGTTTTGTTTGTTTGTGAATGTCCAAGAAAATACAACATGAATAACAGGAGTAAGGAGGAGTTTATGCCCCAAACAAAAGTTACCTGAGAAACTCAAACAAACATCCAAGCAATATAGTACTGGAGAATGACATGCTATTTTAAGACCATCACACATCCTGTGCCTTGGAATGGGCGACTAGCTGTACAGAAACACACAGTTTTGAGAGATATTCTTGATTTTTGGTATCTAAAATCCAGGACCTCAAGCCCAAGTGCAAGCATCTCACAGATACACCATGAATACCTACCTCCCCAGCATAATGCTTTATGCCAAACTGATGGTCTGTTACCCGAGGCTTCACATAGTAGTGGTTGCTCTGAAATGAAAGGAAAAAAAAGTCGTCTTATAATGCCAGTGTAAGAATAAATAGGGTCAGTCAGGAATTCTGCCATGACTATGACAATGCTGGGATGAGCAAGGACCTTAGCTGTTGCAGAGGCTGACCACATCTGCTGCAGTTATCTGCAGCAACATTACAAGTATGTTATTCCAATAAGATGGAAAAATCCAGCCCTTCAAGGCATTCCTCACGTGAGCAAGGGCTTGCAGTCAAAGTTGGGCAGGCATGCCATGGATGAAATGTTAATTCTTGCATGTCTGACACCTGAGGAGACTGGGCTCCACACAAACCATGTGGTGCAGGACACGGAGTCGGGGTGCAGGGAAGATGGCAACTTTGCAGAACACCTACGCATCTTTTCTTTGTCAAAGGAAATATCATACCAGTCTCCTGTCTTCCTCTATATTTCATCTTTTTTTGCACCTCTCTCCCTCTTTTTCAGTATTTATTTTTCCTTTCTCTTACCAGCTGTTCTACTCTTTCATTTTTCCCCTCCCTTCTTTGTTTTATGAAAAGTGTTAACTATGTAAGAACAGCCACGCTTCCTGAGACCAACAGTCCATCCAGCTGAATATTCTGCCCCCAGCAGTGGCTATGTAGGGTAAAGTTAAGAACAAGGCTAGTAAATGATACTTTCATCCTATTATTCTCTCAGACACCAATTATTTTCATGAGTACTGCCTAACCAGTAGCCCCAAGTGGATTTCTTTTTTAAATACTTGCCCATTCCACACCTGAACCCACACAGACTTCTTGCGTCTGGAGTGTCCTTTCGCAGGGATTTCTCAACCAACTGCACAGGGAACTACAGCTGGTTGGTTTTAAGCCTGGCTCCCATTAGTGCCATTTGTCTTCTTTGGGCCTTGTGTGACTTTTAAAGCCATCACATCCCCCCTAAGTCATCTTTTCTCCACACTGCAGGGTCACTTCAACATAGTTTTCTGTAACACTGAAGCTGTCCCAGATCTGTTGTTTACCAGATCTGATATAACCGTTCCTAGGAATTTCTGATACTCAATCCGTGTTTTTTATTACTACTGAGCACTGTGCTGATGTTTCCATCACAGCTTCTGTCTGGGTCTAGCTCCCGAAGAGCCGCAAGCAGCTCAGGGCCCATCATTTCAAATATGAAACTGTGACTGTTTTCCTTCAGGCACACTGTGTTACATTTATCTATACTGCTTTTCTTCTTCATTTTACAACCCAGTCTCATAAGGGCCCTCACAGTCCAGCCTTGCCCCTCGAATCACCAGAAAACTGCCACCTCAGTGCTCGTACAGGACAGAGTCTTACAGGCCTCCCTCCATTGAGGTAACTGACCATTTGCATTCTGTGAATTTGCCCAGTAGTGAAATAAGGATTACAGGCCTATAATTTCCTAGAATACTTTCTAAAAATTAAAATAATTTCCCACCTTCTCAGGTACAAGTACTAAGAGAATTTTAAGTAACATGTTGCACAATACTGTTACTAATTCAGCTTTTTCATCTTCAAGTTCTCTTAGCAGTATCGAGTGGATGGCTTCTGACCCTGATAATTTGTTAGTACTACTGAAAACTTTTTCACTGCCTTTTTCCTTTTCATATTGACCCTATTTCTTTGTTCTCCCCTTTCCAGTCATCTTTTTCCAGCTACAAACTTCCCTCTCTTCCACTCCAAACATGACTGTTACTGACTCGCTCATGTGGATTGGCACTCTCCTCTCCTCTCCCTCTCTACCAAGTCCATATATTTTATCCGTATCCCTATAATATCCCCTATTTCTCCTCTCCACATTTGTATCAGAGGACATATTATCTTAAATCCCAGCTCTATGCATTTCCTCCTTAAGGCTATTGCAGAAACAGAAAACACAGAGAAGAGGGCCAGTTCTCTTATAATGTCCTTCAGGCTTTCCAGCAACACTGGCTGGATGCCTTCCAGTGCTCTTCCGGCCAGCACTAGAGACTTTAACTGGTACAAAAAACACTTTCGCCTTCAAAAAATGCAAACCTTAGAGCACTATCCACTTCATCATTCCTCCCTGCACTCCAACTCCTCAGCCTCTTCCATCTCCCTCAAGCTCCCTAGGGTTCCACATTAACTGCTATCCCCTCAAAGCAGACAGAGGTGACACTGTGAACAGCTTAATGAAAAGGCTACTCAATGCACAGAAATCACCAAAAATAGCAACCAAAATGTTGTGGGGAATAAAGAAATGCAAAATAATAGTGACAGTCTCATGCTGCTGTACAATAAACCACAGGTACCTTCTTACCAAGGGAACTGCATTCTGGTCTGATTACTTATCTCAGAAAAGAATAGAGAAAAGATGTAGAGGAATTCAGAGATAAACAGCAGAAAGAAAGAGGAGCTTTGAAATTTCTCCAAATGAAGACAAAATAAAGACCTTGAGGCAGTTCAAAAACAAAATTCAAAAAAAGCAATGTATTAAAAATATTCATAAGTTCTATATTAAAGGTTAACAAAATACCAACAACAATTAAAAAGGTAAATCAGGCATTCTCATATACCTTGACCTCTACTACAAAGGAAAGCCACAGCGGACTAAATTGAAGGCATCAATTTAAGCCTAAAGAAATGAAATATTTCCACAAAACTATGCATAAATAGCTTAGCAGAAGTCATCGCTATTGTATCCAATTTGTCGTCACAATATACAGTCATATTTGCAGAGTTAGATGCAAATATGAAAGATGAGAATTTCTGCATCTATGCCAATTAAAAAAAAATTTGTCAGATAAAGGATACAAATTTGTATGTTTTCAGGCTCGGATGTAGCCTGAATTAGAGGACTAGGAAACATAAAGCTGACAATGTTCTTACGAAAGTAGTAAATTATTCCATAAGTCCATGCTACAGGATTTAATTTGCTTTGTTTTCAGTCTATTTGCTGTTAAGAAGAACAGAGTGTTGTCTGTACCAGAGACAGGGTAAGAGATTGCTACAGTGATCTCACTGTGGTTTCTGTGTCCCCAGGATAACTTTCTGACCTGCATGAAAAAGCCCTTCTACTCCCGTGTCCAGAATACAAGAGGAGGAAAAATTTAATTAATTAGGTACAATAAGAGAGCTTTCATTAAAAGTCATGAGGCAAAAGCCATCCCCAGCCCCAGGAGACAGAGATTTGATGTGCTCTGGAGCAGACTCCTGTGAGTCAGCTGGCAGGAGAAACCCTGTGCAGCCGCATCCTGTGCCTGGGGTGCTGCCTCGCGTCCCGTCGCAGCCGAGCAGAACCTGACCTCTGTCCCATGCTACAAATTCAAATCTCCTCTGCCCACAGCCTGTGGAATGCACACTCCCTCTTTCTGTGTGCACAAGAGAACCATTTGCAGGTTTCTTCACATATTACTTTTGTTCAGTGCAGCCTTACTAAACACTCGCAGGTTTGGGCCTAAGGCATTTTAAATTTCCTGCACAAAGCACATATTTTACATCAACAAAACCATCACTTTCAGTTTTGAAATGCTGATGGGGCTAACATACTGATCATTTGCCTGCCGGGTTGTTTTCTTACTTACCATATGCTGGCTGTGAAGTTTTTCCAGAAGGGTGTTGTCTGTGCCTTTGGGGAATCGACTCTCTTCATTCACCAAAGCCAGTAGACCCAGTTTCTACAGCCAAACAAGAGACGGGCTTTTACAGTGAGCTACACAGCACCAAGCCAAGAACTGGAGGTCTGGACAACACATTCAGCAATAACCCCTGTGTTACACCCAGCAAAGCTTTAGCTGAAAGCAGAATTCTGGCCAGTCAACACATTCAGCAAGCAGAACATAAGTGGAGATTATTTATAAAATATTCACATTAAGGTTTTACTTAAATGCTGCTCCCTATCTAAAACTGTGACACCTTGCCTAAAGCTTACTCTCAACAAAGAGCAGAGATCTGCTTTCTTGAGCTGGGACTATGGCTAGAACAGCTTATACTTTTGCCAGGTCACGATGGGAAGAGAATCTAAGCAACTACCTATTTTTAAAACCAGGAAGCCCCAGGGAAGGTCTCAAGACAATCAGCAGTCCCCACTGTGATCCCTGGAAACTGTCACAGATAACTGCTCACCTTCTCGATAAGGTCCAGGCACTCCGCATTATCCATCCAGTCAATGGCTTCCCAGTTTATCCCTTCCCTGACAGTCAAGAACAAACAGAACAAAGATGTCAAATGCAAGATCCCATGCCCTGAGGTGCAGAACAGAAGAAGCTGAGCACAATGGCTGTCCCAGGACTCAAGACGATTTGCAGGAATTAGGCTTTGCCATGGCTGAGGGAAAAGAATATGACACACAATGTACTGCTAACACAAGGAGATAGAAGTATCTTATCCATCCCAGTGATTTAGACAGATGCTGATCTTGTAGTCATTGAGTAAATCCCACATCAAGCACTAAGAAATTGTAGTTGCTCTCAGTTGCTCTTTCAGGAGTGATAAGCATCAGCCCAAGTGGTGGTAATGATGGACAGTTTGCTACACAGCTTCAAGAGTCAGCTGCTGACTCACCAACCTGGAAAGCAGGTCTGAAGCACAGAAGACTGAACCACAATTCATATGTCCACCAGAAGAAGAGACAGGAGCAACTTTTCAGGGAGAGTTTTGAAGAGAATGACACAGATAAGCTTTTGCCTGACATGCAAGGAACCTACAGGGTGGCCCTGCATCTTTCAGAACAGGAGCTGATGTAGGTACAGCAGTGCAATACATGTGCTTTGAAAATCATCCATGAAATTCTGTAAATCTGTGTTGAATGTGTTTTCCTCCCTCTTACCACCTACTCCCATAATACAGGTCGTTTCTGTTTTCAGAATTCAGAGAAGCCTGGGAATAACTCTTGCTCAGGAATCCAAGGAAGACTACAGGCTATATGTGAAGTTACTTACTGACATTCTGATACAGACACCTTTCAGGTGAAGGCTAACATTTTGAAGATAGTGCAGCTGTTGTCTACAAACCCTTCAGCCCGGGCTTCATACTTTCAGGTTCAAAGCATTCAGAAACCTGTGTGCAACAGTTGGAAGCAACAAATGGGAATAATTTCTGAAGAACTGTCTATCCCCCACAGGAAACAGATCTTATCCACTTAACTGACAAAAAAATAATCAGTTCACAGTGTTTCAGATTTTTGCAACAATGGGTGTCAGAGAGGCCATGTAGTTTTACAAAAAGACCTCTTGGATTCCTTCTAAGAGCAAGACGACCTTCCAGAATTGAAGGGAACAAAGCTTTCTGAAACAAATCGAGTCACAAATCACAGAATCACAGAAACACTAGG
>NW_010517669.1:0-3084 GCF_000687285.1 Phaethon lepturus
AGTTCAGCGCAGAGCCCAACACAGAGTTCCATCTCCCTGTGGTCTGAAGGCTCCCAAAGGGGCGAGGGAGACCCTGAAATCAGCACGTGGCCCTGGGCACACAGGCAGCCCCCTGCCTCCCTCCGTCCCCGAGAGCTGCATGGGGGAGCCCGGATCCTCACCAGTCTTGCAGCAGATCTCATCGTAGCTGTGGCAGCCCGTGTACAGCCGGGCTGGGTGGCTCCGCTCATCCCGGGCAACCTTGACGGGGTATTTCTGGAGCCGCCGGATAAGGCCCTTCATCAAGCCAAACTGGATGAGCCTCCTGGGGACGAGAAAGGAAGACACTGAGACCACGATGCTGAGGTCTCAAACACCCCAGCTCCCTCCATTCCCTTCTGGTTCCACTATGCCCCACCACCGCCTCAGTCTCCACACCTACAGGTGCAGGGGTCAGATACTCCCTCCTTGCTCCCCCTCTGCTCACCCCACCACCACCCTCAGGGACCAAGAGGAGGGTGCTGGCTACAACCTCTCGTCCACCCTCTGGAGCTGCAGGGTGTAGCGGGAGATGAGGTCTCGCACCGTCGTGCCAGGGCTCAGCCCGCAGTACAGCTGGAAGACGTCCCTGAGGCTGGCTCGCTTGTGCCCTGTGGGAACAAGGCACCCATCAGTTGCGCTCTCCGCCTCCACTGGTAGTGCGGTGCGGGGTCACTGTACCTTGTTTGGTGACGTAGGACAGACACTCGTCCTGGAGACACTTGTCATCCACCAGGTCCTGGACCTTCGGTGTGGTGCAGTAGACATTGGAGTACTGGGGGGCAAGGGAAAACCAGCTCCTTTCAGCCATGGCTCCGAAGAGACAGACCCGCCCTGCTCCGAACCCTGTTGTCCCCCCTGCATGGCCACCCCCACGGCTCAGCACTCAGGGAGCACTGCCTGAATCCTGCTCACAGCCCCACGCTCCATGGCCTGACTCACCTGGAGTATGGAGACAAGTGTGACGACCCCGTAGTACCTACAGATGGACAGGGAAATGTGAGAGACCCTCTCTTGCCAGCACCCACCACCCCTCCTGTGGGCTGGCTAGGCCCCCTTCCACACACTCACAGCAGGTTTTGCACAGCAATGCGCACCAAGTTCAGCTCAACATCAGCTTCTGCAGAAATCTTCTGGACGTGCCGAAAACCATCGATGTACGGCAGGATCTAGGAGGGGAGGAGGTGAGAGCGAAGAGGGGAGAGAACAGAGAGGCCCAAGGCACCACCCCAAAGCCCAAGAAACTCCCCTGCATCTGGAAGCACACTGGCAAGGGCAGGCTCCATCCCCAGCAGCATTTAACCCACGTTTTGGCTGAATGGGTCATTCGCAGGCCCAAGAACAAAGACAAGGGGAGCACTGAACTGTGCTCACAATATGATTTCTGGCGACGGCCTGACTCCCCTCCGCTCCGAGACAGGCTGGCAACAGACTCCGTTCAAAGCGTACTGCCCTTCGTCAAGCACACAGACCTGCTGCGTGGTGAGATCCCACTGGGAGTTGAAGAAGTCGTCCTTGTCTTGGGTGAAGACGGGGACATCATACTCCTGCACGATGGGGGGGTCTGGGCGCTGCTCGATCACCTTCAGGTGGATGGTGTTGGACTCATCTGGCCAGGGAAGGGGGAGCACTCAGGTCTCACAGAAACCTCTGCTCCCTTGGGAGCTCGCGACCATCAGCCCCAGGACACCATCACGCCATGCGAGGGACGGAGTTTGCAGCCCATAACCCCATCCCTCCTGGCCCTTTGAGCCACCCAGGGCAATGCTGGCTCGGACGCCCTCCAGCTCCAAGCGCAGGCAGGCAGGCAGGGAGCTGCGAGAAGCAGCATAGGCAGAGCTGACCCAGGCAGGGATGGCCCAGATGCCTCGAGCACCGTGCTGCCCTTCTCCTGCTGTCACTGCCAGGCCGGGACAGTGCGGCTGCTGTACCTATGGGCAGGGTGCACTTTCCTTTGGCATTCAGCTCCTCCAGCAGGATGGTCATGATGGGAACCAGCTTCTGTTTACTCTCCTCGTTGGAGATGAAGCCACTTTCCAGCTAAAGAGAGCAGAAAACCAAGTCAGCTCCTCCCTGCCGGATTACCAGCTATAGGAACCACCAGTCTCTGCTCCTGCCCTCCCTCAAGCTTCAACTGAAACCAGCACAATCCCCTCCTTGCTGTAAACCTGGCTCCTACGCCAGCAATGCCCAGTGCCCCACAACATGTACTAGGTCACTAGTGACTCTGTGGGGTGGATCGCAAGGCAGCCAGCCTCCATTTGCGTTGGCTCGGGCCTCACCTCGAGGGGGGTGAGGTAGCCAGCCAGCTTCTTCACTATGGGCTCCAGTGCACAGGCCTTGGCTCTGGCATCGCACACGAAGCCCAAGTTGAAGAGCAGAGCGTTTCGGCTGTACTTCTTGTGCTCGATACAGACAGGGCAGCCAATCAGCTTCTTCTCCATGGCCGTCCTGTGGGAAGACAAGTATAACTTGCACCTACGCCCTCAGGGAGGCCTGAGCCCCAAGCCCCGCACAATGCTAGCTCCTGGTCGGTTCTGGATGTGGGTGCTTCTCTGCTTTGCAGGAAAAATTATGTCTAATCCCCAAATGCTCAGAGTGCAAAACACTGAAGAAGGGTAGGAAAAAAAAAGAGTCAACCATGAGAGAAGAAAGCAGCCTCCTTTCAAAACCAGCATAGCTCTCAAGACTCGTTTGACTTCCCTGCATTTCAGGCTGACAGAGAACGACATGCAGCACCAGCCACCCCCAGAACCAGGTACCCAACCCCCCCTCACAGGTAACTGTGGGCATTGGAATGAACCTCCTGACCCCTGGACAGAAATCCCCATGAGCCCAGAGCTGGCACTGTCACATCACCGAGCTGGCATCTCCCGCTGCCAGAGTCTTGCCCAGTCGTGGTGAGGACAGCGGACCCCTCTCCACGGGGAAAGGATGGGTAGCTCGCCAACACTCACACGGTGATCAGCTTGTTCTGCAGCTCGGGTTTTGTGATGACATACACCTGGATGGTGTCAAAGAGCTCCCGGGAGATGAAGTCCTCCGGGACCTGCAACGGCACAGAAG
>NW_010517670.1:0-14321 GCF_000687285.1 Phaethon lepturus
GGGGGCTGCCGGCCTGGGGGCCGCCGCACGCCGACATGCCGGCTTCCACGCCGTCGGGATGGCCGTGACCACAGTGCTAAGCAGGCTCCGGCGGGTTTTTGCAGCGTTTCGCTCCTCACAAGTGACTTAAAGTAACATTTAAATTTACAGGAATTTGTTATCAAGCTGTTTTCATGTGTTTTCTAGATTCTAAAGACATTTCGTGGACTTCTGTGTATAAAGTAGTACCTGAGGTAACAAATCCGTAAGTCGGGGAAGCAACAGGACAACAGGTAGCTGAAAGGAGTACAAATGTAATTTTTTTCCATTAAATTATCAAGAGACTGTTAATTGTAATGGAGAATTAGGAGAATGCCCTCAAATCTAATTTCAGATAAAATATGTATTGAATGTAGAACAAATGTGTCAAATTGGTAGTTTAACTGGAAAGAAGCATTAGCTTTATATATAAATACAGTTATACAGGCTTATATTAAAAATAAAGTTTGGTATCTGCTAGTGCTTTATAGTCATGAAAAGTGCGCTGGGGGAACTTGGAAGGCAGAAGCTGGAGCTGATTAGCAGGATGCTGTGTCCTAATTTATTCAAGCACCAGATATAACACCTCTGGAACTGTTAAAAGATCTCACAGTCTCAAGGAGAGAGTTTGACTCTTATATCTCTTTTCCAGAACCTCTTTTCTCATGAGTGCCACACAGACTGAGCATCACAGGGGTGTGAGTCCAAGTGTAGTGAAGGTAAGAACTGTAAAGAAGGGAAGTAAAGAAGACTTTCTTCCAAAGAAATTTGCATCTTCTGTTTTCGCTGAGCCTGTGCCTTGGTTCACACTGATGAAAGGAAGGAAACAGTTCTGTGTTCAGATCCACTTTAAGTTAAATGCTTTAAAACGTCTAAAAATCATTATTTTCTATTGTTTTTACATTAAGCACAGATAACCTTCAGTGCATGAGCATTATCTTGTCCATACGAGCTGTCTGTGTCAAGTTGTAATTTACATACTAATTGCTTGCAGTCTTTAGCAGTAGAAAAGTTAACTGTCCACAATTCAAAGGATTTCTTAATTATAAAAGGAAAGTACTTCATAACAAAAAGTGTAGCCAATAATTATCTGCTGCCAAGTGCCAAAATACATGTGAAATGAGTGTTAGCTGCTGGGAATAGAAGGAAGCTGATTTCTTGTGTGGCAGTTTGAGGCTTCTAGCATGAAAAAGAAACTCATTGTTCACCTATTCTGTTAACTTCAAATGTAACTGTATTTTCTGTGTGGTCATAGCATTCAGGAGATATAGTAACTCTGGTGCTGTTATATACAGAGGGACCATTCTCCACATGGGTTCAGAGCACTTCTGAGGGCTTGTATCGCCCCTTGCAGCCAGTGTGCACAGTCACCCTTCCTGTCTCTGGGCAGCAGCAGAAATTCTGTGGTTTTTAACCAGTCCCACCATCTGATCATAGCCTAATCCTCTCCTGTGTCATCACCTTACAAAGCCAGAATGAAGGGGTTAAGGCTTTTTAGCAGGGTAAATGTCTGTGTTTCTCCTGGGTTTAACTGAAGGATTTCTCATACAAGTCATAAATGTGAAACTTCTTTAGATTTGCCCTTTTGCTGTATAAGACAGTCCAGCTGGTTCTGGTTTTGCTGTGTGCAGTTGCAGATACTTCCAAAGTTTAGGAAAGTGTAACAGCTTGGAGGTCTGTGTCTAAAAAAGTTTACACTGACTTTTAATAGGACATCTGCGCACTTTCATTACCACTGCTTGAAGATTCATCACAACACTAGAGATAACTTTTTAGATTCATCCTTCAACAAGAACATCTTCAGCTTTTGTTATTTTTTATACATTGCTTAGTAAACTTTTAACTGTTTTATTTGCAGATTAATCCCACCTATATTTTTCATTTTCTTCTTAACCTTTGTCATACATTTTATTTTCATCTTCAGCACCATTTCTTGTAATGTCATGTACAGCTTCAGTCTCTTTTATAACTTCTGAATAGACAATTTATGATGGCATGTCTTGCTACACATGCTCCATTATGTAAATACGATATTTTATGTTGATTAAGGTATACAGTTCTTAAGGGCATCTGTTCTGGGATGCATGTATAATTTCGTTCCCTACAATGCTGTATTTAGTCCTTTTCTGAGACCCCTTGTATTATATTTTCTTTACCTTTCTGCACAGCCAATGCCTCTGGGCTGCTTTTCTGAGGGCTTTAATTATCGTGCTGTCTCTAAGACAATTGCATAATTAAATGCTTTTAATTTTCATTCTGAATTTGATAATTATAACTAAAACACTGAAAAGTGCATCAGCTGCAATATGAAGAAACTCAATCATTAAAGAAAATATACCTAGAAGAGAAACACAGTTGAGAAGATTCTACTAATAACCAATAAATGAAACAAAAAGTAAGAAGAAATAAGGAGAATTGAGCTTACTGGACTCCTTTAGTCTGTGACTTTAAATAATAAACTTTTTGTAGCTTTGATGATTGCAAAAATGTGGTGCTCCAAGAAAAATTTATAAACATAATTGTAGTAGTTAAAAGAAACATTTCTCCAAGTATTGAAGAATAGAGTGCTGAAAGGACAGGTGTTTTATTGTTTCATAGTTTCCCATGTTTAATATTTTAAAAATAGATTCTTTATTTGCTCTCCCTAGTTCTAGCACTGCCTCAATCACATGTGTGTGTATACATATATAATTTTCGTTTTTTATTGAAACAGATGGCATATCTCCTCTTTCAAGGCACAGGCAAGGGGGGCAGAGGAAATATGATCGGATTAAAATTATTTTGAACTAAGAAGACATCTTTCTCATATCCTGTTTCCCATACACCTGTTAGTCTTTCAAGGAAGCAGTGACAGTAAACACTCAGAAGTAGGGAGTGTGTTTCGGTTGTGATGTTCTGAAAACCCTGCCCTGTTCTTTGAGTGTTCTTTGCTATTCAGTTCCTATGACTACCTGTTTTTCAAAAGCAGAAGTCTAGAAGTTAGCAGCTGAGCTCCACTGAGCTCAACAGTAACAGTCCTACCAACCACAAAGGGAGCAAATTAGGCATTTGTTCCAGCTCTATTAGAAAACCTCTCCACTAAATCCACTAAAGTCACCTGAGGCTCAGTGCTTTTAAAAATCAGGTCATTTCTTAAAGCATATAAACATGAGTTCAGAAGCCTGATTTTCAGCTCTTCGTTGTGAAAACATTAGACAAGGTTAATTTCTGCAGCAATACTACAAAGTCAGGGTTGCTAGAATTTAAGATCTGTATATGTGCTCCAGGGAGGATTTTGAATGCTGTGAGTAATATGCGTTTTTCTGTCCTCTGGAGTCTGTATATATCATATGTATATGTATGAAACATTATCCATGTGACTGTGTGGTGCAGGACGTGTGAGTAGAACGGTAGAGACATCTCTGTAAGTCCAGACAAAAAAATGACTTGAAGCAGTTAGAGGTCCTGATGCAGTGAGAAGTTTCGCATACGGTTGTACTGCCAACATCAGTGGGTGTTTAGGCAAGCATTTATGCTCTTTGATGAATTTCTACTAGGTCCTGCAGGAATGTCTGTTCAACTGCATGTTTGAGATAGATACTTACATTTCTATCAGAGCAATGGCTGTGAATATTTTGAATTTTAACGTCTACTTTAACACTTACTAAATGAATACAAGAGTTAAATAAAATGTGCAAGACATTCATTTTGGGGCTCAGTCCTAACCTACTACTGCTAAAACAGATTTCCCAGAGCATGGGGAATTCTGTATTTGTGTCAGCATGCTTGTGGATATAGCGTAGAACTTGATCATACAGGAAACCTGGACAGGCAATCATCTAAAATTATCCTCTTTACTTATGTGAATGTTAGCCACAGAATTGAGACCTTTAGAACATGTTTTGACATATATTTTGAGAATGTAGTGATTCTAAAGCTATAATTCACATCCAGATTTATGATAATAAATATGCAGAATGAAGAGCAAAGCCTGCAATTTAGCATTTACGTGAATCTCTGAGTTACACTGAAAATCATGGTGAAACCTGTCCTGGTGGTCATGAGTGCCTAGCTTCTTAAGTCTTCATGTTACCAGAGAACGGATTAAATGGGTCAGGGGTCTAATTTAGTAAAACAATTCCTGTTTTTCCAGAGGTTTCCAGGGACCTTCTTGCTGAATACTGGGTTATTTTGAGAGACAAAGCATCAGAAATTTGAGCTGGTGGAATGAAATGTGCATAGTCCAGAGCTGTGCATCTCTAACTCCGAGTCTCATGGCTTTCATATGTGGCCCATAGCTAATCTGTGGTGTTCTGTTAAACAGCAAAATTGTTAATGTTTTCAGCTACAAGTTTGGTGAGCAGGCTACGTGGCAATCCACGAGAAACTTGAAAAGATTGATGATTTTTCTTTAGCTCCAAAACCTGGGCAATTGGTTTGAAGGACTAATATCTTGTGTGATTTTTTAGGGCCCTAACCATGCATGTGTTAGGCGATATATCATATCAGAAATGTAATAACCACAATCAAATGTTTCTCTAGTTTTCCCATAGCCACATTTTACAGTTGTATCATAGTTTTTTTTGGTAAGCCATACTTCAAATATGATATTTTTATTCAACTTTCACCAGCCCACATTTGCCACTCAACTTTCAGTGAGCAACCACTACTGGCAGAGTGCCAAGAAGGTGTCAGTGCTAATTCACATTTGAGAAGGCAGAAGATCCCATAGACATGTTAAGATTCATTATTGATCAGGACTTTGTCTGCACAAACTGAGGTTATTATTTTCACTGGAGTCAGGAGTCGTACTGCTTTGATGAGGAAGTAACTTGGACCTTATCCAGCTATTGATATTTCTAAAGTGATGATCTGGCTGTAAATCTGGCCGCAACGATGCATTGCTTCACCACACAGATCTTATTACATGTGCCTGTCATTAGTAATGCTTCTGACTTCAACTTTTGAATGCCTTGAACACAGAGCCTGGTGGTTTTAGTTTTAATAGGTTTTGTGTGTAAGGCTGTTCATCCTTTTACTCTTGTATAATAGTGTTGCCAGTGGATTGCTTACTATTCACAATCATGTTAGAAAATTGCTGTATGTGCAAAATGTGCTGCCTGGGGGAATTGTGCAGTACTGGAATACTTCTATCTAAAAAGGTAATCTGCACTGGTTTTCACCACAAAAGTTCAGAATTTAATATTAAGATCAAAATGACATGTTATCTTCCTAAAAAATTCAAATTTTTCATATTCATAAATGTCTCTGTATGACTTAGCAGTATTATGGGCTAGTAAGAATATCTGCTGCGGCACAGAAGATTCCAGAGTCGATGGTCCAAAGGTACTCTTTTATTTTGTTAGACCTCGTATGAGTTGATGGAAATGTCACAGAGCTACAAAATGAGTAATGAAACCTGGATTTGGTGTGGTGGTTTTGGCTGCTGACAAGCGTGCCTCCCGCAGTTCACGCTGTGCGACAGCACCTGTAACGCTGCTGGAGTGCCCGTGTCCCAGCAGAGCTCTGGCAGAGCAGCCAGCGCAAATCCACTCGCACCTCCTGCACTGTGAGGCTGAAATGCAACCTGAGCAAGGCCAAGGTGGTGTTGGTCAGAGCATGGAGATGGTCTGAAAGCCAGGGTATTTCTCTTTTTTTTATGCACATGCACTACCATCAAGTCAATGCTCTTGTCTGACTGCTGAGTCAGCCTAGATAATCAGATGCAAGGTGATACTCCTTTCACACTGCGGAGCAATATTTTAAGTAAAAGCTTGACTACTGTACTGTACATGTTTGTCACTTCAGGTGAGATTCTTCTCACCAAATTTAGATACATGCTTTACGGAGGCCTATGCTAGGTCACAGCCATCTCATTTTAGAGTACACTTCTCAGTGTGCTGTTGTAGATGCCCGTGTCTCTTACTGTAGATATTCATATTAATAGTTTGAATCCCATATTCCAAACTAGTTCAAAATATGACTGCCTTCCTCTTTGTATGCTACTTTACCAGGAGTACTTTCCTTTCTTTTTGATTCTCATGAATCTATTTGTGATGAACAAGCCTGTAACAAGGACTTGGTCTTCAAGCTCATTAGTAAAAAGAGAAGCAGACATGATTCTAAAACAAACTCTGTCTTAACAGTTGTCCAACTTAACTGGCTTTACAGGGATCTTGTCAAAGCCTGATACTGGAAGAAGTCTTTTTGACGTGACATTAATTCCAATGGAGATATATGTGATAATAGGAAAGGAGTATTTAGTAATATTTCATTATTTCAGGGTATACCCAGGCTTTCTGCTACGTATTTGCAATCTCAAGATTTTTGTGTATTTTTCATTTGTCTATATGTTTTGGTGGTAATCATAGTAGCCTGGCACGCCTTTTGCCATTTTTGCTGTGCTCACACATATTTCTAAAGTCAACTAGCAGAGTCATCACTGTAATTGTAGTAATTTTTGCTTTTTTATTTTATATGGCATGAGGAACAAAAGCCCCAAACATATTTCTAGCTTTATATACCTTCTCAAATAAATTTTATGCATAGTATGGATTCAATAAACCATTTAGCCTGGTTGAAAGGATTTTCTTGTTTGTTTTTCTTTCCTTATTTTAAATGAAGGTAAATTAATCCAATTTAAAACTGTTCAGTAGGAGTATTTATTAATCATTATTTGGGTGCATAATAACAAGAGTCCCCCCAATTTTGGCTTTGTTTTTATTTAAAAGTACTGAAATACTCGTTAGATGAAACCTGAGCAAACTAAATTATAGCAATGCCTTGCTTCCCTGAGTCTTGCACTTCACCCACTGCAGAAATTAGAATATGGAAAAAATGAAAATCTAATACCAACGAGATAAAACTAGCACAATGCAAAAGAATATAATTACATTGCTCAGCTGTCACAAGGCCAACATAAAAAAATGAAGTGACTCATCTTCCTTCACATGCACAGCCTGCTCAAACATACATATATAATTATTTATTTGTGTGGTTTTGATTCCTTAGCCAAATGTCGCTACTTTATAATGTGGTTTAACCACTTAGGGATTTTGTTCAAAGTGTTCATTTATGGCTTTATCATTGAACCACAAAAAAGTGTTCTAGGCTCCAATGTAACAAAGCTGCATGCAAGTGTTGTATATCATTAAATCTTACTTTGTATGAGTACATGAGTTCAAAGACAGCTCTCCTGCAAAGATAAGATACAATATGCAGTGAACAATAAGCATATTCCTTACCAAACCAGCATGTCAAGCAAGGATATGCTCAAGACATAAATATCAAGAAATTTTTATAGAACATTGTAATTTTGACTTTGGAGGTAAGTGGACAATTGACTTGCACCTTTTCTTAAAAGAAAGGGACTAAGATTTGTAAGTCATAAGTGTGTTTTTGAGAGTTTTACCTATGATCTCATGAACAAATTCTGTAAAAATCTGCAACATACAAAAATTCTGGAAAGGAAGAACAGTGGTATAAAACCTCTGAATAATAATTGCCTTTGATTTAAGAATTTTGACAAAATGTGATACTCCTATTAGATGCAGACTCTGAAATAAGGAAGATTCTGGGTTGGAAGTGTAAATATACTTTTGTAGAGGGTTTTTATGCAATCCTCAAGCTCAACAAAGTATAACAGTTTTACCTCATAGAACTTAATGTAAGGTTAAGGCTGAGCAAAGAGTGTTCATGCTAATTTAGTTGTTTTTTTTTTTAGCTGGGAGTCATTTCTAGTTGTTGGGCAGCGTGCTAGTGGTTCATGTTTGCTGAAGTTACTTGGATGAATTTGAATTTTCAGCCAGTGAGTTATTTACAAACTGTTTGCTTTGACTGTTCACCCTGCTCTATTAAATATTTGCTTTGGTTCATTCTGTTGAATCTAATTAATCATCATCAATTCCAATATGTGCAATGCCTACCAGTGCAAATGAGAGAACCCTTTTGCTTCTCTGACTGGCATCAGGAGGTACCTTAGCAAATCATACTGCACTGATACGCTTCAGCATCTTTCTCCTTGTTGAAACAAAAATGAGGAAAAAAGGTAAACCTAGTAGAAACAAATCTTTTTGTGATGTTAGTAGCAAACCCAGAAAGCTACTGTTAAAATAGGAAGCTTCCTGAGCTGTATGAAAGTCAAACTATTGAAGATAGTAGGACTACAGAGTGAAAGTAACTGTAAATAAAAATCTTGCTGACTGGTGTAATTTTCTTGTTACTCTCAGCAAATATCTACTCATAGGCAAGCATCATAAGCAGTGACCCACTCCCTAGAACTGATTTCTCTTCCTTTATTTTTTAGAAATCTTTTGAAGAATTAGTTCAAAGGGAATAAAAAGGGTGGCATTATGGTTGAACTTTCTATAATCTAACTTGACTGAGGAGATGTGGCTGTTTGGTCTGAGTTCTGTCCCCAGTTAAACAGGGACAATAAGCACTATCAGAAATCAGTTCAGCCAGTGCAGTAATAGGTCTGTGTGATAGGTCCTTTGAGTCTATATATTTCTTTCTGCAAACCAGAGATACAAGAAGGGCTTACTTAGATGTAGATCCTCAATTTATATGAGATGGAGCCAATGTCAAGAGATTGGGAAACTGGCACAAGTTCAGCAAAAACCCACCAATGCAGTCAGGGGCTGGAGCACCTGCCCTGTGAGGACAGACTAAGGAAACAGAGCTGGCTCAACCTGGAGCAGAGGTGGCTTTTGGGGGAGCTTAAGAGGCAGCCATCAAGAAGATAGAGCCAAGCTCTTCACAATGGGGCAATGTCCGTAGGTTGAAACAAGAGCAATTGAGACAGAATAGAAAGAAAAACTTCTCACTATGAGAACACTTAAGCAGTCCCTTCCAACCTGAACTGTGATCCTATTTTACTGGAAGGTCTGACTATCCAGGCCAAATCTACAGTTGGGTGAGTTGTTGGATCTCCACTAGTGTATTCTGTCTCATGAAGTCATTAAAATGTTAGAAAAGGAAGTCACATTGCTGCTGTAAAAACCTTTTAAGACAGCGCACTGTTGGAAGATACTCTATAGCATCCAGTCTGGTTGAGAGCTGTTTGTTGCAAGCTCATTTCACATCATTCCAAAGGTATGACATTATAATACCTCATTGTTTGCTCTATATATATCCACCATATTTCACTGTGAGTTGTATGAGCTTTTTAATACAAATGCTGAGCTTTTACCTGATCTTTTTTCAGTACTTGCACCTGTAGTACCATTATTCTCTCAAAGGCCAGTTGACGTAGCTCTTCGAACATATGTATCTTGACATGTCTTGTTCTTCTCTGTTTTTCTGTCTCTCAGAATTCCCCTATTAATCTCTTTTAAGTACCGCTAAGGTAATGAGTTTACTACCAACCCTGAACTAGATCACAAATAAAGCAAAGATCTTGTGGCCTCTATGAATCATATCCCCCTTAAAAAATTGCTAACTCTCCATGCAAAATCCTTTGTTCCTCATGGTACAGAACTCATCCTGTCATCGCTAAAAAAGAGTAAAGTCAATAGGTTAAAAATGTATCCAGAGACCTAAACCCACCCACTACTGCTATTTTTTTTTCTGGAGTTTGTTGATTTTGTCCAGTTGGTTAAGTATGATATCTTGATATTTATGGCTTCCCCTCAGTTTCCATGTGAGAACCCTAGTATGTGCAGCTTAACATACAAAGATATTAGCGACACAAACAAGCTGCATGTGTCAGACTTCAAAAGAAGGAACACAAAATGCACTCTGAAGGTCAAAATCAAAGTGACAGCTCAGCTATGAGTAGTCCATTCCCACTTCTGGAGAGGTGAGAGTTTTCTGAGGAAAGAAACAGTGCACTCTAACAGGATCAGCTGCACATACTTAGTGACAGATGTATGGCAGATACAGCCTTGGCAAAATAAAGACCTAAAGGTTTAATTCTACCTTTCCTTTCAGGTACAATGCCACTCATTTCTTGTTTCATGGATGGTGGGGTGGTAGGGGATGGAGGAGGAAGACTTTCTCCTTGCATATTTTTTTCAAAGAGATGTGATTCCTAGGTTACAAGGTAGTAGACGATGCGTTGCTATCTTGTGAACCTGGAGAGATGAGACTGAGTCCTGGGTCTGTGAATAACCCTGTGCATTACGCAGGGCAATTACACCTTTTCCTTTGCTGAGCTTCTGTTGCCCATTTTACACTTTGCTTGTCTGCTTTAATAGGAATACATTTGGGAAAGAGATGGAGTCTGCCTGTGTGCTTCCTGAGACTCTCTGAGGTTTTCTAAAATGTTTGAAAATTATATTCTGGCTATTTCAAAAAACTAACTCAAGTCCTAAAGATGACCTGTGTTCTCCACAGCGTGGTGGATTTTACCAATACAGGTTCTTGATTTGATTGGCTTAGTTTCTAATCAATGTAAATGTGTTCCCATCATAAGCAACCTGTGCTAATTTCACACTAAATAGAAACAAAACACTCTAGAAAGAAAGACTCCAAGATGGTTAAAATATTTTTACATAATGACTCAAAAGCTGAGTTTTGCACAGTTGGTTCTTTTTTCAGTCCCTTCATGGGAACTGGTTGTGTTCACAGTGCCATCAGCATGCTTTATGTGCAACAAGGCTCCACTGAGAATTGCTTGTGTTACATCTGCAGGGATTTGCTTCGCTCTGTGGAGAAGGCACAGGAAAAGGCATTTGGAATTGAAGGTGGAGATTACCTACTGCATATCTGATACTGAAGGTAAATATAAACCCAAACCATGCTTTTCCTTACCTTGCATGTGCTTTGTGTGTGTCAGTACTAGCTGCTACGGCTGTATTTTTGACCAGTTTCATTCTCTTATTTCTCATTACTGCTATTACTGGAAGTTATTTGGGGCTTGCTGCAGCACCAGGGTGCAACTGCTGTTTCAGGAAAAACTCAATAAAGCAACCATTGAAAGGTGACTGTAAGCCTAAAGGAATATATCTGGTGGAATGCTTGCTCCTGAATTAATATTTTGGAGTGCATACTGTTGATGCTATCAGTGCCTTCAGGCTCAATGCCTGCTGCTTTCTTGCTCATTTGGAGGATTACCATCTGAAGAGATTCTCCGGGACACGTGCTCCTTAATATGTGCGATGAAGGTCAAAAATCTACCTCTGCTATGCCTCCTCTCCATGATCCAGTAGAGGTTTTTCCACAGAGCACCAGCTATGCAAAGTTAGCAAGGAGAGGGGAGAGTTTCCAGCGTCTGCTGGTCTCTGCCGTCCTCCAAAGACATGTCTGAAGGTAGCAAAGCTGGATGTGTCCTGTGACACACTCTGATTCCAGTCTCAGAGCTCTCCTTTGAGGTGGTGTACAAGGAAGCTGGAGTCTCTGAAGCCCTGTGGGTCTGTCAGTAGGCAGAATGGTGGTGGCTGGATGTCAGAATTGCTGCTGGGGCTTTCTATGAATTGTGATCCATAGCTGAGAGGGTGTAAGCCCTCACTTTGGGCAAAGAAAACACTTTTCCATCTCACAAACAAAGGGAACAAAAAATACGTTGAGCTGACATACAGATCGCATTTCCCTCACATCTGGGTTACTCATTTGCAGAGAAGGGCAGAGTCCATGATTATCTCTTCTCCCAAGTAACTAGCGATAGGACGAGAGGAAATGGCCTCAAGCTGCACCAGGGGAGATTTAGACTAGATATTAGGAAAAATTTCTTTACAGAGAGAGTAGTCAAGCATTGGAACAGGCTGCCCAGGGAGGTCGTGGAGTCACCATCACTGGAAATGTTCAAAAAACGTGTAGATGTGGCACTTCAGGACACGGTTTAGCGGACTTGGTGGTATTGGGTTGATGGTTGGACTTGGTGATCTTAAAGGTCTTTTCCAACCTTAATGATTCTTTGATTATGGATCTTGATTTTGAGAGGAATGAGGAATGCCTCTTGAGTGAACTGATGTGCAGGGTGAGAAAAGCTCATACAGAAAGCTGAGAGATAGGCTTAGAGTTATAAATTGTAGTTCCAAGCTAAGAATGGAAATCCTATTTAAGGTGTAAAGCAAAATCATATTTTTTTAATGTCTTCTTTTTTCTGAAAAGGAATATTGGATTTGGTACTATTGGGCCTTGGAAGTTAGGTTTTGCAAGAAGAACCTTAAAAGAACAGAGAAGTTTAAAAATCAAATTGACAGAAATGCTTGCTATTTTCGATACACATTTCTAAAGATTACCTATAGCCAAGAAATTAAAAGGCATTTGAGTCAGATGACAAAAAAAAAATTGTTGATAAGACTCTTTCGCAGTGTCCTTGTGCCCCTCAAAGTTTTTATTGTATTCCTAAAATCTCTTCAGTTACCTTTCTGTAATGATGACTTTGGGGGCATGGTATTGCCTTTACATATGTCTTGTCCTTGAAATCTGTTATAATAATATGTGTTCCAAAGTTCAATTTAATATCTATAGGGTTTCTGAAAAAAGAGAAACAAATAGGGAGACAAGGAAAAAAAACACCAACCTTTAATTAAAATAAGCTGCAGAATATATGGGGCAACATGAGTGCACAATGAAATTAGGAAACTTAAGGGAAGAAGAAGGATCACAGAGAAAGAAAAAGGAACCAGTTAGTGTGTGATGTCTGTGTGTATTATATTCAAGAGGTTTTCCTAGCGTAACCAACACATCTTCTAGACAGCCAAGCGCTTCACATTACAAAATGCAATATTCAGCATTTGGTATTAGCCAGGCAAAGTGAACTTTCTTATGCTGGGTGTCTGCCACTATCTGGGGGTTTTCTTCTTGTCTTGAAATGGTTTAGCTGTTTTTGTGGGAGCTACTCATTTTACCTTATGTTTTAAAATCCATCCGTACTTGACTATGCTATAAACCAGGTAAAATGGTCTACTTTATCTGCTGAGCCCTGACAGACATTAAAACTAAGGTATGGGGGGAGGTTAAACATATTTCTTGTTCTCTGTTCTTTGCCCTGTAAACCACGTACATGGGAAGAAAGCCATTTGAGTTGGATGCCAATGGCACAGAGATCTGATCTAAACTACTTGGGGCAGAGAAGAACATGAGATAAAGAAATTGAGACTAGACGTTGTTGGTGCTGCAAAGAAAGGCTGGTTTTGAAGTCTGGGACTTGCTGAGAAGGGAAAGGCAGACTGGTAATTGGGGAGGAAAGTAAATAGTACTGGGAATCAGCGATGAGGAGAAACAGATATCACGCAGATGTCACTTGGTGGAAAACAAAAGTAACATATGCTTAAAATTGGTGAAGTAATACCTGATCCCACTGCATTAAGGTGTCTCATTACATTTCCTTAATGCTTGTGAGCTTGAAACTGTATTGTTAATGTCCTTTTAAGGCAGTTAAGTGAGTATAGCCCTCCACACACACACACACACACACACACTTTAAAAGAGCCATGTTTTGTGTTTTTCACCCATATATAAGTGCATTGCATCTTACCTGTCCACTTCCATCAGTTGAGCTGTAAGACATGGAGTGATCTTCACTACTGTAATCACAGAGTTGAGGGTAAAGAAAATAGTCTTAAGTGTTGGCAGTGGTAAGAGCACTACAGAATACTGCTTTAACAGAAGTATTTCTTCTTTTTCCATTGTGCATTTCTGTAGAAAGCTGCTAATACCTCCAAAAATTGAATGTAATTACATAATGCTATAAAAAAATTAAATCATTAGCAGTACAATTTGGAAAGAAACTAAAAAGAAGGGGGAAAGAAATATCATAGCAGTCTTTTAATAAGCTCAAATAAAATACAATGACTAATACAGATAGAAATGTCATGAACTTTTCTGGCTACAGAAATCCATAAGCAGCTCAGAAGCAGTTGATGTAATGTGTTTGGTTCGTTCATGTTAATAAAGACCTCATTTGTTTTACTATTAGAATTTTTTTTATCGGCTCAAATATGCCATCTGTTTTGACTTCTTTTCACATGCTTTAATTGCCAAAGGGTATCTCAAATGTTCCATTCTTCCAGAGGGGAAAAAAAGTCTTTAGAAATAAATTCTCAGTTCTTTCAATGACAGTATTTGAAAAATCTGGGTACACTGGGACGGGAAAATTAAAAACCCAAGAGCTCACTATGCTGCTTTCACCTGAATTCAGTCATCTGTCATATATGAGGAAGGAGTCCTGAATTCACAGAACTGAAAAAAGGCCAATTTGAGCAACTGTGGCTTACTGGCCTACTTTCAGATAGTGTCTTCTCAAAAATAGCTTTAATCCATTTGTTTAGTGCATTATGCTTGAAATAAAGAGCTGAAGAATATGTAATCCATTTCTGCACAAAAAATACTTGATGTTCCTGTACCTTTCCCTACCATACTCAATCTTTAATAAATAG
>NW_010517670.1:14352-24406 GCF_000687285.1 Phaethon lepturus
TTTAATCATTTGCCACTGTTCCCTAGTGTTTGTTTCATACTTCAGTTCAGATGTTGCTGCAGTCTTCAGAACTCACCAATAAAATAAACTTCTTTAAAGAAGCATATTTTCCTGTGCTGGATACTCACAGCACTGAATATCCCCTTTGGTGTCCACGTGGATGCATTACTGAACTTCTTCCACAGCCTTTTCTAGTCCGAACCTCGAATGGTTTCTCACAAAACCACTGGTGACCCGGTGGTTCAAACACAGGGCTAGCAAACTCTACCTAGTTTATGATGACTGCCTCACTAGCGTTTACTTTTCCCTATGACATCACCAGTAAAAGAATTTCCACTTGTTTTAAAACATGTACAAGACCCTTTTTGTAAAATTAATCCATGTTCTCCACCTAGCTCTCCTGTACAGCTTTCCAGTGGAAGTCTCAGGCAGGAGACATCTACAGGTCCCACTTCCAGCTCTGCTGTGACTTTCCTGATGCCCTTTATGCTGTTTGATGCTCACTGGTTTATGTGGACAATGGAAAGGGTAACCTATCTTTTTCCTTGCCTCTTGACAGCGAAGACAAAACATCTTTTCTGGTTATACTGAGGGGTCTTTGTAGCGGAGATCGCTCATAAAAGATGTCTGAGATCACCTCTTGTAAAAGTCCCGGATTTTTGCTCTGGTCTCTATTGTGGTTTTTAGCAATTTAGGGCTAGAAATGTCATCTCTAGCTTTTCTGAATCAAAACAATGTGCTGAGCTCAGAGGTGCTAGATATCATCAGTACCAAGAAAATCCTTCCAGATAGCAAATGGTTCAGTCAATGTGAGCCAAAAGTGTATTGTACAGCAATCCCATCCTTCTGTTTGAAGAAATCAATATGTCTATGCTTCCTGACCTAGTGACATTTTTTTGTCTTTTTGATATTGAGCCTCGAGTACACAAAATATGAACAATATCTTTCTCAGTCTTGAAAGGTCTTTTAATACATCCAGAGACAAAAATCATATTATTCACAGTGGCCTTGGTGCTTGTGAGTGTGAGGAAAAATTCTGTATAATTCCAGCTACCAACACTACTGCAAGAAAATAAGAGAAAGGCAATGTTGTGTATGAATCTTATTGAATTGCAAACTGCTTTCTCAGCAATCAGAGCTGTACACTGATGCAAATCAGATGCTTACATAATGCTGTTATGCAAGGAGGGTGGTAAGGGCTGCAGTGATTTAGATACTCTGTGTGCTCATACAGTGTTGTCCTTTCACTTTGGAGGAAACACTGACAAATTAACTGCATGAAATGGACCATTCTGAAGTGACTCAGAGTCCAGCACATCTCTGTACGGTGCTGACTTTTCACCTAATTTTTTTTTTTGGTGTGGTTTTCTTCTTTTTCCCCGAGGTGCTTGATGGAGCACAGCAAGGTTAACAGCCCCTTTTCCATGCTGCATCTTGGGACAGTGCTCTCATCTCAGATGCACACGCATGTGCTGTGCAGAGTGGCACATGGCTAAGATCAGGATGTGGTCTTTAGCTGACATACTGATGAAAAGGCAGCTTCTAATTTAAGGCATGTGCTCTGCATCACTGCACATCCTGACTAATACAAATTACAGCATTTGTGTATGGTCTTGCAGTAGCTGTTTTTCAACGGAGCTGTGTCAGGAATCGGATTAGAGTCTAATCTTTATTCTTTTAGTTAGTTAGTATCAAAATAAGTATATATATACTAAACACATCTAATGCGGGTTTAAGTGTCTAAAGAGGTTTTTTTCCCTCTGTTTTGTCTTGCTCCACCATTATCCCTTTGCAAAGTTCTCTCCAGATGAGTTGAAAAGCACATCAAATAGTAAAGACTTTGTTGAAAATCAATTTATTCAGAACTGATAAGTGTGGTATACTAATGGAAACTATATTGGCAGAATTTTGTGTGTCTGTATTCAACTACAGTGTGAAAATGCAGTGTGAATTATTTACGTTTCAGATACTCAGTGGTATCAATGAGCTGCTTGTGCAGAATGAAAAGACCAAGGATTGATGACAGAGATGGTAGAACTACTGTAACCAACTAATTAGAGATATAAAGATATCTCCTAGTAACTCTTTTTCATTTCCAGATGACATGCATAAGCATCAAAGCTAGCTCAGATGGCCTTAATAATTTTGAACTGATGATTTTTTCCATGTTTCTTGGATTAATCTTACCATAGTGTAAGATAAAGCAAGTAACATTTCATGCAGAATGAATCCAGATAAAGTTAGTAGGGAATTGCAATAAAAGCTTATTTGCAGCTTCGTGATAATAGCAGAAACAAAATGAAATATACTGAGTATGGCAAAGAAATGCTGAGAACATATTTAGTTTATGTTAAAAAAGTATGTTGGTAAGGATATTAATCTCTAGATTTCCTTTAAGTTCCTTTAGCATACTCCTTTCTAATAAAGTATTTTTACAGCAATGTGAAATTGCTGTGCAAATAGTATAGCTAAGGCCAAGTCATGGCCAAGGCAAAATGCGAGACGGTAAAGAAGAAAACATATCAGTAATTTGGATGAGCTCCTTTTCCCTCCTCCATGTTTCTCCTGGGGTCACCAAAAGCAAGAGTTCAGAGTCCTTTTGCTGCAAAAGGTGATGAATGAATCATTGGTAGCTGCACTAAGCCAGGAAAGGAAACAGGAGGAAGAAGACAAAAGAGAAAACAATGGTTGAAAGAGTACCAGATATATTTGTCCGAAAGTTTATGCTATCCATATGGCGATGGTACAGTATTGCTATTATTTGCATCATACCTGTAGGTTTCAGCTGAGATCCTGCTGTGTTGGCTGTTACAAAAACACATGGAAATGAGAATCTGTATCTAAACTATTCTGAGTATTTGAGACAAAGAGGGCCTGGAAGAAAAGCAGGTGCCTAACATACCTTAGGTTCTGTTTTTGATTGTGGTCTGACTGCTGGCCAGAAACAATATATTTTAAATGTCTATTTATATATAAAATGGTTCACTCTATGACAGAATTAAGATCTATGGCAGAGCCAGAAATAGATCCAGGTCACCTGGGAAACTAGTTTATTTCCTTATCCTGAGGTTAACTTATTATATGTAATGTAGGCATAATTAGCTGAATGAAATCCTCTTCCATCTCCCTTTCTGGTAACTATTTGGTGACATTAATTGTATTCCACATTATCTGACCTTCCATATTTATTCCAGTATATTAACACTCTTCACAGAGAATTTAATCTCTGCCCCAGAGGACAGCTCTGTGTAAAATATTGAAAAAAACACTATTAAGAAATGTCTGCCTGATCGTACGTCAAATGCATCCTCTAACTCATAATGCCATAAATTAAAAAAAAATCACTAATGTGAATTACATTATGTCTTTTAAGCCTGCTGTTATTGCAAGTGAAACTTGGATAACAGACAGTCAAAATCAAAAGAAGTATAGATATTCCACCCTTCTCTGAGCTTCTACTACAATCACAGATCCAAGTGAATTGGGGCATTTTAATGTAGCATTTGTCTCTTTTTGTATTTAATAAAATAGGAAAAATAAATTTGCTTTGTTATGTGAAAAAGGCAACATGTTCAATAGTAGGCTGCATCTTAAAGTACGGTACTATTGTGGGTAGCAGTTCTTTTGGTCTGCTATTGCCAGCTATTCTAAAAATTTTCATGTCCTGAGTGTGGATGAAAAGTCAGTCTCTGATTACCTGGAATACATTGGAAAATGAGTGAACACAAAGGCTTTCTGTGTACATTGTCTGGAAATGGGGCATAATAAAGTAGCAAGGGCATGGCAGAATTGCTATTTCTGCATTCCCTTTACCAGGCTGTTACAAGGGAGAAGAGAGGTTGCCCTGAGAGGAGCCCAACCTTAAAGACTGGAGCGGAGCTCTGTTGTCTTACAGAGCCAGACGAGCCAAATGCACAGCGTGAGCTCCTGCTTCAGAAGTGAGAAAGGGTATTTGGTACGCTGATAGGCACCAAACTTAAGTCCTATTTGTAGTCACTTACTCAAGCTGGGTATCTCAGATGAAGCTGAGCTGTGGGCAGGAGAGGAGATGACATGACTAAAGCTTTTGACACTTGGTTCTTAAGGAAATTCCCGATTTTTCGAGTCCTCTATTTGCTTTCCATTTGGAAAGTCAAGATGCAATATTTTGCTTGGGATTTCACATTGCCAAGTCAAATCAAACACACAAAAAAGCTTTTTCTTTAAATTCAGTCTGCTTCAGTATCAGGCTTTGTGAGCCAGGGGGTTACCCCACAAACTGGCATTAAGGAAGACATTTTGCAATGGTCTCTGTGAATGATACTTCCTGAGCTTACTTGTTTGCAAACCCTATCATGTATGCGTTTTGTCATATATAACAATGACTGGCAAGAGGTTTTCTCTGTTTTTCAGGAAAATTTTTACCCTAAAATGAATTTTTTTTCCTCTATTTTCCTCACAACTTTAAGAATGTCATAAAATAGGTTCTATATTTTAATGTGCGTTTCTTTTTTTATTGCTCTCTCTGTTCCCAAAATTAGTCCGTAACGAGAGTCGCTGCTGTTGCAGTGTTGCTGTAACTCATTATCCACAGACAGAAATGAGAACTGACCACAGCACAAGATAAATCCGTTCCCATCCCAGCACCTCCAACTGTAACGCAAATGGAAGATGGCAGAATGTTTGCTCATTCAGGCTGTGACAGGAATGAGGAAGGGGACAAAGGCAGCTCTGTTTCCTTCTAGGGGTATTCTTTGAAATGTTTTGAATCCTGAAAATCTGCAACAATATCTGGTTTATAGAGCTTTTTCTACTTGCCCATCTTTTTAACCAAAATGTTAACCAGAGGGAAAAGTAAATACACTTTTCCTTTCATTAGGGCTTGATCCTACAACAAACTGGAAAACTGCTCGTAGAAACAGGGAAGGTGACCGACTGTACAGAAAAGACAGCCAGGATATTGGAATCATTCAGAAATGATCTGTAAAGCTTCCCCATCTTCTCACCAATGTAATGTTGGCAAAGAATTGTATTGCCTTGTTCATGGGAAGAATAGGCAAAGTTGGATTGACAAAGAGCCCATTCTTGGTCCATGGGATGAACACTACTCTAAGGATTTTTGTATGTCTGCACCATCCCCAGATCATTCAGTTCCAGTTTGAAAATTTCCCTGAGAAGCCACACCTTTGGAACAAATGTATGTTGCTAATTTATAGTTGTAGCTACTTCTGTAGTGTTGTCCTAGATTTTTTTGTTCCTTGGCCATCATCATGGCATATGCCAGTACTTGGTGACAGGCCTATCCACATGCCTCAGCTCTGTTCCCTTCATATACTGTGTGTTTCTGTGTTGTTCTTTCAAAAGCATTACATAAAATGAGTCGATAAAAAGACATATGATAATAAGCATACATGCCTCAGGCTTCATGGTTTTAAAATGTCATGCTTACACAGAGAGCATTGTTTGTTAGAAGTCAGCAGTCTCAATAACCCATTATAGCGTTGTTTACTCAAGGGTACACAATAAGCTCTAATTTCCACTACCAGCCAAATAGTCCTTTGCTTAAACCCACAGTCCCCCGTCATGCACTCAGGCTGCCATTCACCTCACAGGCATTGTTTCGGCACATATTTTCCGTAATACAAAGTTGCACCTCATGCCAGCCCAAAAACAAAACCATTCTGTGAATCAAGGGCACAATTATTTTGTGACTTTGGCCTTTGGTTAATTAGCCTTGAAGTAACGTGTTTCTGTTGCTCTGGATTGAGAGCGCACAGTAATTGCTGTGCTCTGAGATGCTGAGGGTGACAGTGAGACACTGGAATAGCCAGATTTTCAGAACTGCAGAGATTGTCCTTGCGACAACACACACCGAAGGACAGGAGAACCTCGGAACTGGTTGTGGGTAGAGTGAATTGTGTGGAATAATTTTAGTAAAGGATTTGTGCACAGAAGGATATTTTCACATCCTGGAGAGGGCGAGGGGAAGGGAAAAACAGAAATCACGCACTCAGGTTCCTTTGCTTCCTTCCCTTTCCTATTTTGAGGATAAAATACAGCAGCCAGCAGTAAAAAAAACAGGTGAGGAAAAAAAAGTGCACTTTTGTGTCTTTTTATACTCTGCCAGTTCCAGTCCATGCATGGGTTTGTTTCTCCCCTGCTTGTTCTTGTAATTCATTCACTCAAGAAGGCAGCTGGAATTTTAGAAGTTTTGATGGAAAACATTTTGTGTGATTCATATAACTGCACTGAAACAGGTTCCAGGACAGTTTTGGCACTCCAGCCTCTAATTCCAGGAACTGTAAAGAGGCATGTGGCAATTAAAAAATTAGCAGAGTTATCTGAACTATGTGAACCTCAGATGATGTTTAGTTTGGATTCAGACCAAGTTTTGGGCAAAGGTACCAAGGATTCTTATGTGGTAAGAGCTGGTTTTATGCTCCCTGTAATTTGGACTTTCACTGGAGCTGTTTTTCATTTGCATTATGCTAGACATGTATATTAAATAAATATGATTCAGGTTATGAAGTTTGGCAGCCTTGATCATGGCTTACATTTGAAGGTAATTTGTAGTTCCATCATTCTCATAACTACATTTTAATTTCGTTAACTGCTAGAGGAATTATTTAGGGATTTTTTTTCACCTTAATTTTATTAAGCTGAAAAAAAAAATTCTTTTCTTTCCCTCTAAAAAGATTGGAAAAGCAGGGAAAAGTCTGTTCTTGTACTCAGCTGGGTTCTGTGGTGAGAGAAGTGGTTATGGGATTGCCCATGGTGCTCCTTGAGAACGTGACAGCTGGTCACTTAAATCATGGATGACCTCTTTCTTGGGGATGCTTCCCCATTATGTTTTAGGAGCACATTTGCCTACAGTTGTGTTTTCAGAGCACATCTTTGCCTGTTTTGCCGAGCGTCTTAGTTTCTTGCTTCGTTTTTTATATCTCTGGTACAAGTTTTCACTCTTGGTACTTCCTATTCAGTGTTGAGTGTAACAGAGTATCTTGTAAAGCTTTTGCTATTTTCGAGCAAAACAGAATCGAGCAGGTAGTAGGGAACCCTATGCCAAAGCAGTTTCGCAGGGAAGTAGTGAGTGGCACAGGAATCACTGCTCCTCCTAACCCACTGGGCATGCTGCAGTTGCTCCTGTTGCATAGTCCATGTCTTTGAGCACGTTCTCTCCTTATTTTCGCTGAAAGACTGGTATTTGCTCCCTTTATTCCTGCCCAGCTCCTGGCCTCTTTTTCTGGACTGTGGTTGAAGCTGAGACACATTTAGTGATGCAGTAATTTGCCTACACCCTTTTTTTGATTAGAAATCATGGTCTTGGCTCTGCTGTTTGCTGAGTCTCATTGCCATATCCGTCTTCTGGTTTTTTCCTCTTTTTGTCTTTTTCACTCATGTTCTCACTTGAAGTTACAGGTAATACTGGGGTCCCTGTGCAGTGGTGTGGGCCTTCAAATACTCAGTTGGAGTGGGACCCTTCCCCACTGAGCTTAGCATTTAATGCCCACTTCGTAATGCTGTTGAGTTTGGCTTTGTGAACATACATAAACATAGCAAGAGACATTGCCTGCCCAAGGAGCGTACAGTGCAAGCAGATGTACAAAACAGAAGAAACCCAGAAGGAGACAAGTAAATGAAGTATCTCACTCCATTGCAGAAAATGGTAAAGTAGTTGAGCAAGGTATCAGTGTTTGGCGTACAAACAAACAGCTTCTCCAGACTGGGCAATTAAAAAACTCAAGTAGCAGCGTTCTAAGCTACTGGAGAAGCTGCTTCTCTTTTTCAATGAGGATGCCCTACCAAATACGACCAAAAGCCAAGGCAACAATGGTATCCGGACAGTGATGGGGTCCATAGCGGCTGCCTGCAGAAGAACAGGGCAAGAGAGGACTTAACCTCCTGCCATGGAGTGCTCTCCCACCTCCCAGTGGTTTGCAGCCCAAGACCTTTCTGTATCTTTGTATACCCATGGGCTGCCACTGCCACTAAATGGCCAGACATTACTGTGGTGGATTTAGATAGAGAACATGGAGCTGAATTTAACTGCCCGTGCAGTAGAGCTGGGAGAACAGTTCATGGGAATGCTTGATTCAGTGCAAAGATGGCCAGTGTAGGCAAAATTCTCAGTGGAAGCCCTCCTGGGCATAGGCCGTGGCACTGAGTAGTATGTCCTCTTCTCTTCTGTCCTGGTTTTAGCTGGGCTAGACTTAATTTTCTTGCAGTTTCTTCTTGAACTAGACTGTTCATGAGCATCACAGAACACCGATGCAGTGCCTTATACATCAGAGTGTGAAAATAAACGTGAGTTGGGAGGGCCTGCATTTAATGCATGCCATGGTTCACCATGTTTTGAAAAGCCATTGCTTTGCTCACTGAGTTGCTGGCAGATACATCTGTTTCAGGAAGAACACTGAGGATGAGAAGAGGTTAAAAAAGATCAAATCAGCACGATGCTAGGCTGATCTTGAATCTTTCCATAAAACATAAACCTAATTTCTCTACCTGGTAGAAGGACCAAAGCTTGTCTGCGTGTCACAACTCACTGGGTGTGACATCCTGAAAAAAAAGCATCTGTTCCACTCCTGGCAATGATTTTCAAAAACAATTTGCACTTTATCTCTGTGACACCAAGAGATCACAGATCGCTAACACAGTCAGGTATCAACAGCTGGCTCACCTCCCAGGGTCTGTCCCCTAGTTTTATTACCACTGACAGTGGAGCCAGCAGTAAAAGGGCAGTGTGAGATGACCAATTTGTAGGTAACGCTAGGTTTTGCACGCTAGCTGAGCCTACTGGGGCACTGATACTATTAGAGTGGTAATAGTATCAAAGAACTGCCAGCATTAACTTGCAAAGAGGTTACCCATTTTTTTTGTCTGCCATTTGAAGCCCCACAAATGTTTTCTTAAACAGCAGGATAAGAGACAGCAACAATAAGAATAATGAAACCAGTAGCTATATACAAAATATAGCAAGAGGCAGTGTCTCGAGAAAACTGTGCTTTTTAGCAACTAGAAGCAAAAACGCAACATAAACACATGAAGTGGATATAAGACATGTGGTCCTGAGATATAGTACCACATTTTCCATCTTCTTTAGGGAAGACCACACATATTGCCTGTGAATTGGAAGCAGCTGGGAAGGAATCTTTATCAGCCCAAAACATACACTGGCAATCTTCGGAGCAAGCTATATTTTGCAAATTATACTACTTGCACTGCCAATTGGAAAGATGTTTAATGTGAAGAGTTCAATAATGAAAAGAATGTAAAATAAAAAGAAAAGATCCATTCTTAGATCATTATTCTCTGATATGGGAATACAAATACTTGTTAAGTATATTTGAAAACAATCCCTACTCAAAAAACTCTTAGTCTTAGATGAGTGGCCTTATGTGGTGCTATTGAAACCAGCAGTAAGTCCACTGACTTATGTAATTTCTCTTATAGTCTTCCATCACCTCATCTGAGTATGAAATTCTGTCAAAACTTCTGTTATTTCAACCATTTTTTCATAATTCACTGCATTTTGTAACTCTGTAACTTGTGCTCATCTTTGCTTCCCAGTTGCTCTCTAGGTCTCGTGGGCTTTTTGCTTTTAAAGATTTAAAATTATTCTGGAGTCCTAAGCCTAAATAACCCTGAACATTAGTGGGGAAAGAAGTCTCTTTAAAATATTAGTACAAACTTATTCAGTCTCTTGCTGGCCATGACTTGAGAGCCCATTTTAGTCCCATATATTTTAGATGGATGAATGATGTGTGTGTGAATTAGCAGCACTTTAGTGTTGGCTCTCTTTTACAAATCACATGAAGAATGTGCAGCCAGGATGAATAAATAAAAGGAAGTCCTGCAAAATCACTCCACTTTTTAAAAATACCTCAGACCATGGTGCTATATTTTCCATAGTCTCTTTCCTGTTTGATGTGAGTTGTGTCATTTGGAGTTCAAGGAGAAAGATGCCTCTGCATGTCTTTCCTAAATATGGAAATGTGAAGGATCCAAGGTGAAAGTGTCTGTCGGTCTTCTCTCCACAAGCCCATTAGTTGTTTATCATACGCTGGCTTTAGCA
>NW_010517670.1:24431-31712 GCF_000687285.1 Phaethon lepturus
CTTTAAAATAATGCTTGAGAGCACACAAATAAAGGATGGCCATGGCTGCAGGTGGCAGAGCCTTTGGATGATTTGTCAAAGAGGAGTCCAGGCAAGGTTTGTGCCTTCCTGTCCTGGTTTCAGCCGGGATAGAGTTCATTTTCTTCATAGAAGCTAGTGTGAGGCCATGTTTTGGATTTGGGATGAGAAAATGTTGATAACGTGCTGACGTTTTGAGTTGCTGCTAAGTAGTCAAAGACAGTCCAGCTTCTCATGCTGGCCTGCTAGCGAGCAGGCTGGGGGTGCTCGGGGAGCTGGGAGGGGACACAGCCAGGACAGCTGGCCCAGGCTGGCCAAAGGGATATTCTATACCATATGACATCATGCTCAGTTTATAAAGCTGGGATGAAGAAGAAGGAAGGGGTGGAGGGACGTTCGGAGTGATGGCGACTGTCTTCCCAAGAAACCATTACGTGTGATGCAGCCCTGCTTCCCTGGAGATGGCTGAACACCTGCCTGCCCATGGAGAGTGGTGAATGGATTCCTTGTTTTGCTTTGCTTGCGTGTGCGGCTTTTGCTTTGCCTATTAAACTGTCTTTATCTCAAACCATGAGTTTTCTCACTTTTACTCTTCCAATTCTCTCCCCCATCCCACCGTCAGGGAGTGAGCGAGCAGCTGCGTGGGGCTTAGTTGCCGGCGGGGGCCAAACCACGACACTGGCCTGTGGCGTTACCCAACGCTGGGCAATCTGAAGGGGATGTGGAATAGTTATGGGGTGTTTGTGAAGGGATGGGGACAGAGCTAGGGAGGACCTCAGTCCAGTACTGACAGGCATCTCAATATTGAACGGAAAGGATGTTTCAACAACATTGAAATATCAACTTAGTGCTTCTAATTTTGCACAGTGTTTTTACTTTCTCTTCTTCTTTCCCCCATAATTATTGCATTCCCTGCATTCTGCTTTCCATCCTGTTAGCCTTGGATTTGACAGGAAACTTCTGGTTATATCTGAATATGAGTCAGAACCTATCCAGAAACACAGCTTACTTACCATATTGATAGCCTTGGGCTTTTGCTGAGTTCTTGCGACCAATTGTATAGATCCATTTTTAAAGCACAGTGTGGCTTTAGACAAATATTAGATCTAAAATCTAGGTCACCATTCTTACTGAAGGGCAGATAAGAGGTTTGCTCATTTCCTAGTGAAAAATCATTTTTACTGGTTGACTTGATGATTTAAAAAGGAAAAAAATTTAAAATAGCAATAGCGTAGATAATTATGCAATTTGGGTTCAGGAGTGGTTTCTCAGCATTAGGCAGATTATTGTTTAAATGCTATGGATGACAATGATTAAGGCAAATAATTGATACGCTCTTTAGAGTACTGCATCTGTAGCCCAGTGTTCTCCTAGGATACAGTCAGGTGCATACTAATGAGGAATTACTAATATTTGGTGGAGTTTTTGAGTGTGTAGAAACTGTGAAGGCAGGACTGGGTGAAGAAAATAGTCTTTTGAGCGGTCCATAATTGTTTTGAAGCATCACACATGTTTGATTTTACCTGAAATTTCCTGGGAGGCACTGGGTGTCTGTTAATAATTTTTCATCACTTTGGTGAATGGTCAGATTTTCAGCTTTCTTTGTTTGGTGTTTGTGTAATACTCAACCAATCCTTCATTGCTTGATACCCAGTCTTTCTCATGTACACACATACAGAAAAATAGACTTACTTTTATATACATATTTGTTCATACTAGAAATACACATGAATGTTTAAACTCTTTACCACACATGCTAATGTTACAAGATGGCTTCACATACAGTAAACTACTCTCTGGAATTTCTGGTTCTAAAATAAATAAAAGTTTCTTTCAACAATGTATCGTTGCTGTTGTTATGCATGTGTATAGGACCAACCCACTGGTAAGCAGGTCAGAAATTTTGAGGTAAATCTATTGCTGAACAGCATCAAGGTCTTCCACCCTAAAACCATTAAGGAGCACTGCTCCAAGAGCTCCAAGGAGGTCAAAAAGTACCATTCTTTACAGCACTGAAGATGATGATGATGTTTCAAATACAAATTTCCCTGTGCAAAGATCAGTGCAATGTGCTCTTTTAGAACAGCATAATTGGAAAGAACCCCAAAGCTGTTTTAAATTCATTCCAAATATCTTCTGGATGCCCTTGAGAGTGAAAGAGCAGAAACTGGGTATGAATTCACGTGTTGGAGAGAAATTAAAAAAAAACATATGAAGCCATGGCCTAGTTGCAAATTCAATCTAGCATATCAGAAGCTGCCTTTAGTTCTCTACATGCAGTCTCCCAGCACTCAATTTTGTTGATGCCTAGGAGAAGCTGGGGGTCAATCCGTGGCCGCAGAATGGGCATCTCAAAGGGAAATCAGTACCTGCTTTGCAGAGGCCACAAATGTAAAGTTTGAAAAATGCTCAGTGGAGATCAATCTGGCCAACAACCTGTCAGAAGAAGAAATGTAAACAGCACTGAAAAGATCTCTGGTGCTGAATTCACATTTTAATTAACTCTGCAGAGCAATAGTGACTCTAAAAAAGAATACCACTTTGTACTACCTCTTACAATGCCCTTCATATTTTTTTAAAGGATTCCATTTTATTGGTGGGATTAAAATTCACACAAATGCCCAAAGCTTCCATGGATTCCCATCCCAGAAGTGAGGAGCGCTTGGGAGTAACCACCTTCATTCCACCATACCTTGAACAATGTCGCTATGGCCAGGAAAGTTAGAATTCATCACGGAGCCCTTGAAAGGTATCTGTCAGAAGTTTGGAGTCCCTTTATAGTTGAAGAAAAGAAAAAGACATTTCTACGACGTGATTTCTCTCATCCCAAGGTAGATAGGTCAGATCAGTCATTCCCTAAGAGTATCCATTTCTCTCAATTTTCTGTAAAAGGAGCTCAAAAAGGAGATATCTGAATGATAGATACTGAAGCTTTCGTGAGATCAGTCTCACCCAGACTGTCGTGGCATGTCACATAGTTTCAGTGGGAAAACTTGTAAATATATCCAAGGGGATTTTTAGGATAACAGCATGGAAGATAGCAATGTGATGAGGTGCTAAATTAATAAAGTTATTAACAGTCTTATGAATATAATTAATGAATTATTAACTTGAATTAATAGCCTGGATATATCTCAAACTCATGATGTAGCCTAAAACATATTAACTGAAAGGTTGAGAGTCTTCTTTTCAGTTACTTTCTCAAATGAGAATACTTGGGTATGAGGAAAATTACCAGGGTTTTTTTAGTGTTGATTTTGGTGAAATTGGAAACAGAAGAATGGAGTAGGGAAAATGGCAACTCAGCTTTCATAAATTTTTTTCCCTGAGTTTGAATTCACTGTGGTGTTGTAAAAATTAGTTAACAGTGTTAAGAAAAAGAAAGAGAAAAGACAAGAGCAGAAAACCTGTCTGACTACAAAACTGAGGGTTTTTTCCGTTTATATCTGTAACGTATATTTTTGCAGGTAACATTAATATAAAGATGTCTCCATTCATTGGAGTTCCCTCTGTACAAAGTGTGTGAATTTAGGCTGTAACTTTGACAGAAACATCTCCAACCTTTTAAATTTTGATTCTTGGGTCTAATATTTTGATTCTGAACCACCAGATTGACAGAAACAGATAAATCCAAGCCAAAAAATTAAGTGAGAATGCCTTGCCCAAAGTGGTCTTTTCACTAAACTAAAACAAAAGTGACACCCCCCATCTCCCTCACACAATCATGAATTACATCCACAAGTGTGACGTTCCTGACTCAGCTTGGCTTGATTTCAGATCCTTCGTATTTCCTTAAGCTTTGCATAGTTTGATTTCCTTTCTGCTGCTAAGAAAGAGAAAGAATCATGTTTCCACAGAGATTCTTCACCGGAGTCTGTAATGTGAGATTTTTTTAAGAAATTACATAAACAAATACTCAAAGGATACCTTGTCCACAGAGTTTTGGCCTGAGCCACTAACAATACTGTTTTCTCTTGATCTTTCTTCTTGAAAAATGTTGAATTTTTGCTTCCACAAGTCTGCACATGTCCAATAATTTCTGTACTATCAGAGTATCGTTTATTTTTTGTGGTAGAACCTCAAGATTGCATTGAGACTCCCAGTTCTGGGAGGACCTGAGCTATGTCTTGCCCCTTGTGGCATGCCTGCACTGCTGCCGTGCCACCCCCTGTGCAGGTCGCAAGCCCAGGGCACCATCCGGGAGGGAGCTGCCTGCACAGCACTGCTCTCCGTCTGGGAGTTCGGTCTGGCCAGTTGTGGGATCACGTGTATGCAAGGGTTGTGGTGTGGAGCCCATCTCACCCATAGTCTAGATGTTGTCAAATCCTGCTGGATCTTCTGCTGCAGGCACGTTGTAGGTGATGTTTCGGATTGCGCTGTAGATCTCTGCACAGGGGATGCAGATCCACAGAAGATGCTGTGAGATGGTAGTTGCCCAAGGCTGTATTTCAACAGTGCAGTGTGAACAGCTATCAGGCTACAATGAATTTTGTATTTCTCAGAGATTTGGTTGTAAAATGGTATCTCAGACACTGGCTAGTAAAAGTAGTGGACTGTAAATCCCACAATATAAATCACTTGAGGGAAGTGTTAAAAGACGTAGTTGGAAACAGCAGTAATTCATCTGAGGTAATTGAATTAGTTCATAAATAAAAGAAAGATGTGTGACCCTTATTGATTTTTTCCTCTTTGACTATGACTGCTGTTTGAAAGGAAAGCAAGGAAGGGAAGGGTTGAGCTTTTTGCAAACTCAAAGTGGGAGCACCTCACAAGGACAGCAGCAAGGACCAAAATACTGGTGACCTAAGTCTAATATAGGCAGTTTTAGAATTTGGTCACAAGCTTGCTCTGATGAATGTTTAACAAGGCAGTCCCAACTTAAAGTCACAACTATTCTGTTTTCAATTAATCATCACTAGTGAATTCACCCTGTTTTAAGTACAACATACTTAATTAGCTCTCAGTAGTAGTGTCTGTGCTGCAAAGTGGGTGGACTTTGAGGTGTGTCATGCGGTTCTGTTTGCTGATTTTGAAATCTCTTGGAGCACATCAAAGCACCGTGGGCATCCAGATTTCCTGCTAGAGGACACTGGGGTGCATGAGGATATGCTACAGCCAGAATCCACATGGAGAATCATAGAGATCTGTGCATTGCCCTGTCGTATAAACACAGCTACTGTATCATGTGAAATAAAGAATTACCATTACGCTGTTGCTCATTCTTCCAACATTTTAGATACAATTTAGATACCGAGTCTGTACACTCAATAATAAGGTGAGAAAACTAAAATTATGCAATTTTTGGAAGTCACTCCATTCTGCAACTGGAATTTGGAGAAACGTGCATGTTTGTATTTGTATTCAAAATATAATATGATCACTTGCTTTAATTAAGTTGATATGACAACCTATCCTGATGGAAATAGTCTGTAATCTGAATTACCTCTTGTTAAAAGAAAGGGTAGACAATTTAATTTATTTCTGTAATGCAAGGACTACTCTGATTAGCAGGCTGAATTTGAGTGGCGGATCCCAGCTTCCACCTACTAATAGATATTCTGCATTGCTATTATTGAAGTAATGAAAACTTGGATTAGTAAAAAACCACAGGTTTTGGTGCTGATTAAATGAGTTTTACACACTGTGCTGATTAATTCTAAGATTTATTTTAAAAAACACTTATCTTGTCCTTCTTTCTTGTCACCTTCCTGTTTGTCCCATTCATCATTTAAACATTGTCTTTTCAGATTGGATTCACCTAACTATAGAAGTTAATAATCTAGTCTAAGTAAGAGTCAATAGAGAGTGACAGGAACTTCCTGAGGGTGATTCGGTTCATCCTAAAAAAGGTAATTTAGCCAGATTGGAATGAATTGCCCTCTGGAGGTGAGCTATGCACTTACCTGTTAGAGAGAATGCAGCCGTCTAGCTTGGAGTAGATGCCCAACTACTATATAGGTAAAGGCGGGTGAATCCTATCTTCAGTGTGGGAGCTATTTGGGGAAGAAATTCAGGGCCACAATTTAACATTTCCAAATGTTCCTGTAGATACCTGTGGGATTAAAAAAACCCCCAACAAAACCCCATAAAAAACTCCGCCATTCCAAAACAACAATAAACCTTCTAAACCCATACAAACATGTTTGTCTTCTACCAATAAATTTCTGTTGGCATCGTCCTGAGCTGTCTTGAGAATCTTGGAAAAGCTGTCCCTTTATGTCTAGATGCCTGAATAAGGGGCTGCTTGAGACCTGCTGGAACTATTGGGAAGTCCAAATCTTAAACTTCCAATGGTACTGAACAGTTCTTGTGAGCTGGACCTCTTCTTACGTTGACCTACTAAAGTTTATGGTGTGCACACCTGATTTTTTAAATTTATAATTACTTCTGTGTACAAGTGAAACTAGAGATACTGCATCTTTTTTTTTTTGTCACTTCAAGTGGCTTCTTCTTAAAAGAAAATTTGTTTTAATTAAAAAAAAATCCAAGAATCTGTACTTCCTCTCCTTGTCCTACACTTAAGAGATTTTAAATTCACTTGGTTGAAGAATAAGCATTTTCAAGTAGTACTTGAAATTTTTTTTTTTTTTTTTTTTGGTAGTAAGCTGTCTGAGCACGTGTTCATCAGCTGTATTAGCCAGGCTGCTTAAGTCATCATTGGCCAAACACTTTGACTTCACTAACTATCTAGCAACACGGAACTTCCTTCTGGAATTTATTTTCTCCACTGGCTGTTTAGGCAGAACACAGCCACTTTTCACTGCCTCAGAGATCTGAAACAGTCGGAGAGAAACCAGGAATCTGCTTCCAAAACATAATGAGGGCGAGAATGATGGTGAAAAATTGTGGTTTATCTCTGATTATTTTAGAGGAAGGTGTCTTTACTCCGGAGTTACGAAGATGCTGTTCTGCAATATCGTTATAACTGATGTTTACTTTTTCAGGACTTTTTCGAGATTCTGCAAATAAGAATTAGTAATTAACAAACAATTAATCTTCCCTTAAAATGATCCCGATTTTGTGCATTGAAACGTTTGCTTTGAAACAATTTTTTTGTTCTTCGAAAGTGAAAGCAACGTAGCTTAGTTACTTCTTCCTCATTTTGTAGAGAACAACATTTAATCCTTCCTTAAACAGAAACCTCTGCTGGAGCGAGAAGCAGCTACTGAAGCCAAGAGTGGATAATCATAAACATGTTTATGCCAGTCGCGGTGAACTAGTCTGATCCACCCACACGTGCGCGTTTGCTGCTCGCTGCTCGCG
>NW_010517671.1:0-204 GCF_000687285.1 Phaethon lepturus
CCCCACGGAGACCCACCACAACCCCACACAGATCCCCCCTAACCTCCTCCTTCCAGAATATTCCAAGGAGTCCCTGGGCAGCGAGGAAGAGAGCGGCAAGGACTGGGACGAGCTGGAAGAAGAAGCCCGAAAAGGTGAGTCCGAGGGGTGCGACCCCCACCCCCAAAAATTTTGGGGGGATGACCCCCCACATCTCCCCCCACC
>NW_010517671.1:389-1936 GCF_000687285.1 Phaethon lepturus
AAATTTCGGGGTCCTCCTTCAAATTTGGAGCTTCCCCTCCCAACTTCTGGCGGTTTCGCCTCTCGAAGTTGAGGTTCTCCGTTGAATTTTGGGGTTCCCTCCAAGAATTTGGGGGTTCTTCACCCGACTAGGGGTGCTGTCTAGATTTTGGGGGGACCCCCTGAAAAATTCGGGGGGTTCTCCGCCGAATTCGGGGGGTTCTGCGCCAAATTTAGAGATTCTCCGCAAAATTTGGGGGCTCTCCGCCAAATTTAGAGGTCATCCGCCAAATTTGGGGGCGCCGCTCCAAGTTTGGAGGTTCCTCCGCGCAAGTTTGGGGTTCTCCTCCAAATTTGGGGGGGCTCTCTCAAAATTTTGGGGGTTTCTCCCCGGAATTTGGGGTTCTTGTTGGAAATTCTGGGGGATTTTGTAAAAAATTTGGGGATTTCTCCTCCACATTTGGGATTTCTCCCTAAAATGTGAGGGTCTCCTCCAAATTAGGGGGTGCCCTCAAAATTTTGGGGTTTCTCCCCCGGAATTTGGGGTTCTTGTTGGAAATTCTGGGGATTTTGTCAAAAATTGAGGGTTTCTCCTCCAAATTCTGGGATTTCTCCTCAAAATTTGGGATTTTGACACAAAATTTGGGGCTCCCCGCAAAATTTTGAGGTTTTCCCTCCGAATTTTGGGTGATTCCCTGGAGACATTTGGGGGCCCCCTAAAAATTTGGGAGTTCTCCCCCAAAATAGGGCCTTCTCCAAATTTGGGCCTCCCCGCTAAAAAATTAGGGAGGTTCCCCTCAAAATTGGGGCGTTTACCTTAAAATTTGGGCTTCTCCCTCAAAATTTTGGGGGGCCTCTCAAAATCGGCGGGGCCTCAGAAATTTTGGGATGTTCTCCTAAAAAAATTGGGGGTTTCCCGCTGAAGTCGGGGGGGGTCTTCCAAAATTCGGTTTCATCCTCCAAATTTTGGGGCATTTTATCCAAATTTTGTTTTTTATCCAAATTTTGGGTTTTATCCAGATTTTGGGTTTTTTTCCTTCCAAATTTTGGGGGTTTTTCTCCACAATTTGGGGTTCTCCTCCAAATTTTGAGGTCCCTCCTAAAAAATTTGGGAGATTCTCCCCCAGAATTTGGGGCTTTCTCCCTCAAACCGTGGGGGGACCCTAAAAATCGGGGGGCGGGTCCTGAAACTTTTGGGGTTCCCTTGAATTTGGGGGGGTGTTCCTCAAAATTTGGGGTCTCCTTTTTTTCACACCCCCCCGAGTACTTTTTTTGGGGAGGGGGTGACCCCAAAATCTAGTGGGAACCCCAGAACCCGGCGTGACCCCAAAACTCCCCTGGGGACCCCAAAATCTGCTCATGGGCCCCCCAAATTCGTGGAGGCGACCCCAAAACTGCCCTGGGGACTCCCAAAATCTCCCCAGGGGCCCCCAAAATTCGCGGAGGGGACCCCAACATCTCCCCGGGGGACCCCAAAATTCGGGGGGACACCCCAAAATCTTCCCGGGGGACGCCAGAATTTGGGGGAGGACCCCAAAATCTTCCCGGGGGACCCCAAAATTCAGGGGG
>NW_010517672.1:0-240 GCF_000687285.1 Phaethon lepturus
TGTGAAATCCGGTAGGTCTATCTGCAATTGCATCGTGAGTTCTTGGTGTTCGTCTAAGAAAAGTTCTAATACATCCCTTTTGTTGATGTAACTTATCAATTGTGGTCATATTGGGAACCAGAGCTCCTAACGTACATGTTCCTCTCCATCCTAAGGGCAATATCTTTTGGGCTGTCCCGCCACATAGCCAATACCAACCTGTTCCTGTGGGAACAGGAAGACCTGTGGAATTTAGGGTCA
>NW_010517673.1:0-11016 GCF_000687285.1 Phaethon lepturus
GCCGGGAAAGGGCGCGCGTTCCCTGCGGAACCCAGCAGCTCGGGATTTGCACTGAAAGCCCGAAACGAATAGTCTTTTCAGACGAACGTGCTCAGGTGGACTTGGCAGTGCTGGGTTAACGGTTGCACTCGTTGATCCCAAAGGTCTTTTCCAACCCCAATGATTCTGTGATTCTATGGCAACAGCAGCAAAAAGCGCCCCGAAAAATCGAATCTGACTACCAGACAAGTGAAAACCAAGACACGGGTTAAAAAAAAAAAAAAGGCACGAAATCATCAAAATAGGGGATGCGAAATTCCTTATGAAGAGGCTCCTGAATCAAGCGAACGCAGCTGCGAAAGAGAAGGCTGCTGCCTGCGGCCACCTGAGGCGCGGTGGGAGCTAGAAGCCCACGTAGAAACGGCCACCAAATACCCCAAGGAGCCCAACGCGAGGGAAGCCTCAGGCCCCAAGAGCTGCCTGGCCGTGTGCTCCGACACGTGCCCGCTTCTCCGTAGTCCTCCGCTCTGCGGTGGCGCGACGCGCGAAGGCGAGCGCATCTCGCGAAGCTGGCTTGGGTGCCGACTGTCCTAAAATTGAACGTAACGTTTCCCACAGCCAGCGGCAGGGCGTCAAAGCCCCCGGTAGGAACATAATGCCGACATTGAACAAAGCAGGGACACGGACAGCCGCTTCAGCGGCCTGCGACACTGGTAGCGAGGGAAGATGGAAAGCCACCGCCACCGCCCATGGCTCTCGTGGTGGTGTTGAGCAGCGCGCGCAAGTCTAGCAGCGATCGCACGCCCGTTACACCACCGTATGGCGCGGGATCTCCGTCTGTAATTACACCAACGCTTTCAAAGCTCCTCCACCAATTTCCACCAGGGAATAGCAAACTGCTCGCTGCGGCAGCACTGCTGCCGTGCACCAGACCTCCCGGGAAGGCCAAACGAGGCGTTAGCTTCATTCTTCTCATCGTCCTGATGACGGGGCACAGGTCTCCTAAATGAGCAGCTGTACCTGGGCCCAATCCAGCTCTGCCCCTGCCCTCGGCCTGCCCATCACCTGCGCAGCCACGCAGCGCACCAGGAGAGGTACGACGCAGGACCTGCCGCCGTGCAACAGCACGCAGACTGCCTCTGGCACAGGCTTCTCAGGCGTAGAAGGGAAAATGGAAAAGCAGCTTGCAAGTTCTCATCTCAGCATCCTTCAATGCAGTAATCTGTGTTTCGGAGAGACCAGTCAAAACGCAACAATAAAATCCACGCTCCCATGCCTATAGCAGACGTTTCCATTATCCGTTCATATAGATACCACCGTTACCCTATTCTTTTCACCAACTTTTCCATATCCCCGCAGGGACACTATCCAATCTTCCTGAAACCGATTTCTCTGGATTTCATACCAATGATGATCAGAGAAATCTGTCAGCTGTTTGCAGCAATACGTTTGTTTTACATGTACGAGTGATTTTCCATCTGCGTCTGTAACAAGTACCCACAAAATTCTCTGCTGATCTTCTCCGACCGGGCAGAGCACACCTGGAAAAGCGAGGCAACTGAAAACCTTAGGCCTCTAACGTCAGCTGCCCCTTGGCCAACAAATTAGCAAGCACAGGGGAAAACCCTCAAATTTTACGTGTGTCACCTCTCTTTTCAAACAGACCTGAAGTAAGCGCCCACTGAGATCGGGTTATCTTGTAGCAGATGGTCCCTCCTTCAGGACAGGGATGCTAAAGCCACGACACGTTCCAAATCCATTTAAAATATCAGATTAGGCTTGTCCCTGTCAGCCGCAGGAGCTGGGAGACGGCAGCGGTTCCCGCCTGCTCCATTAATCAAAATTCAGCGAGAAAAGCCAACGTGCTGCTATCAAACCCCCTGACTCGATGCCAACATCACGCACGGGGAACCTAATGCCATCAATCTTACTTTTCCTCCCCCGGCAGCGAGATGCGGCTGGGCAGGGCGGAGCAACGACGGGGCTTGGCCAAGCAAGCGGAGAAGCAGGTTTTTGACAACTCTCGTAGGGCAACGCGATGACAGTGACACCAAGTTGACAGGGACGCGACAGGAAACCGACCTCAGCGTTCCTCCATCCAGATCGGCCCCGGTACAGCTTTTTGAAATAGGGAGGTGTCACCGTGGCCGAACCCTGCAGCACCGAGGAATCACCCCGCAGGAGCAGGCGGGCTGCACCCGGAGGTCTTATTTTGACCTAAAAAGGGAAAAAAGTATCATAACATAGGGAGGCTTCCAAAACTTCCTGTTACTGCAGCAAATCTTCAACTAAACCACAGCTAAACAAGTTTTCTCACTCCTGATTCTAGTGAAACACAGATGTTAGACAAGTTTAGATGTTCCTGGACCAACCAACGTTTATAGATAGCAGCTTTTATTCAGCAAAGTGCAAAAAACATGCTCAGATCTCAGCGCTGGACTGATCTGCACGGCCAGCAAGGTTTCCCTTTTATCGATGTCAACAGAACCTAGGCAATTGCTTAGAGTTTGCCAGTTTGGGCAAGGAGTCCCTACGTACCGACAGCAGATCTCAAAAAACATCTTCAAATTTCTACATGGTTGCAAAATCCCAGAGAGCCTGACCCTTCGCTTCTGGGCTACAGCTGGCACGGCTGCAGCATCACAGCGTACCTCATTGCAGCATCACAGCGTACCTCGTTGCAGCATTGGGTACTGGCTGCCACGCAGGCATTCAGCCTGGTGCAAGAATTTGGGGTTTAATCCTGTTGGCTCTTTTTCTGACGTGTTTCAAACGCTCCTGATGCCCTTGATGTCACCAGAAGTTATACATCGATAATGGTGTCTGGATAGAGCCCAAGGATCTCATTTGATGGCTCGTCAAGGAAGGAGAGGTTACTGCAGCCTCAAAATCTGCAGCCAAGCTCTATTCGTTGCAGGACCTTGTCACTTCTGGTAGCTTTTGTTACCAAATATTGTTCTGTTTACTTCGGGACTTGTTAGAAAGCAATTTTTGAAATGTTCAATATTTAATGAAATATTTAAATGTTTAATGGGTTCTTCTTCACACCCTGTTTTCCCTCTGCGGAATTCTGAAGTCACTGCAAGGACTGTGGGTTTTAACTTTCTTACTGTTAGAAATGATTCTTCTAACAACGTTCGCTAACCGGCAAAAATCTGCATATATGGGTACTGACCTTCAGTGCTCCATATCCCAAAATTTAAATCTTATGCCTGCAATCCTACACTGTATGCCTGACCGACATCCCTCCACCCTCCCAATCTGATCCTCAGACCTTTCTTTACCATAGTCCCACAGACTGAGGCTCTTCACCTGAAGACTTCTCACTCGGACCCGTGCGAACGACTCCTGTCTTTGGCACACTTTTCTGCGTCTTCTGTACACGCAGGAAGGAGAGTAGTTCCTAGAAAGTGATGTATTTTAGCATCTTCCCTTGATTTTTCCAGGGAGCACTATTGTGTCATGTTGATGCCTGAAAAAGAGACGCGCTAAACTGCGCTACCTGTTCCATACTGGAGGGTAGCGACAATTCCTCTTTGAACATGTATGTGGTTTTTTTCCCTAGTCCAAAAACCCCAGGCCCGGGAGTCTGGCGCGCTGCCGTCGCTGAGGTCCGCCACACAGGCGGCAGGGAGAGGCACCACGCCGGAGAGAAAGAGGACGAGGACTCGGCGGTTCCACCTCGGCAGAAACTCTGCTGGGTTTCATACCTTCCCCGTTAAGACGCTAACAGCGTGCAGCCGCTCTCCTCGCAGGAAGGCACTTGGCAATCAAAGCCCTTGTTTCTTTCCGTCAGACTTGCCACAAAGGAAAAGTTACGCAGAAATGTTACTACGAATCTAGCGGGGCTATCACGGAGTGGGTTAAATTATTTTGATAATAAACAAGTTGATAACGGCATTTTCCAGCCTGCCCAAACCTCTCTTTTCTGCACCTGGTCTTTATGCTGGCAGCCTTCGTGTTTTCAGGACGAGCATTTACTGGTGCCATCCGCTGGCTATCGAATCCTCCGGCGTTTACCCATCGATCTCCTACCTGCAGCTCGATACTAAATTAGAGTCCAAGGTCAAGCCTTTCTGCAGGTTGTTTATGTCCCACGTAAGCCCCTGCCTTTCCCGTCTGAGAGAGCCTGGCCACGGACCCAGCCGCGGACCCATTTGCTGTTTCCGGGGAGGCCAGGCAGGCACAGGCAGCACCAAAGCGGAGAAATTCACCTTTCCGTGACGCCAGAAGCATGTTGGCTTCCTGACCTTCCACCGCAGACTAAAACAACACTGCAGCATGCTACACACCAGCTATCAAACTCTTAATTTTTTATACTGGTAATTCTTTTAATAAGAATTCTTTAAATATTCATGGAAAGAAATGCATGAGGCCAGTTCAACAAGAAGCGATAGCTTTAATCTCAGCACGCTCTGCAGCAATCCTGCCTGCCGCTCTGCAGCGAGAGAAATGACTTGCAGAGCCACCGAATCCCCCGGCAGGGAAACCCCAGCCCTGCTGCAGCTGGTGGGAATTTTGCCATCGGCTGCAACGTGGCCAGGGCTTCAGCATCTTTCCTAAGTCGCCTAAACCCCGTCCTGCACTAAGTCACAGTACAAAAAGCACAAGGCGCTGTGTCTCCAAAAAGTGAACGTTAGACAGCGTCTCTACAAGCACAAAATTCAATATGAATTTTCTATTATTTGCGATGCTGTCAACTGCAAGAGGATTCAACAGGAACTGCCCACACTAGCCTGCTACTTCACTGCTCAAATTGGTATTAGCCACACACTTGCAATTGGGTTATCCTTGAGTTTTGACTACAACTAACCTCGTAAAATCTTTAATGAATTCCATAGGAAGCAAAATCCACAGCCCGGTCCTGCCGTAGGATCATTGGTATGCAGCCCCGCACACCCACCTGCAGTAGCTGCCGGTTCGTAAATGCATATTTCTTTATTAATATGGGGATACTTTAATCTCAGTCTAATTTTACCTTTAGGGAAGCTATATCCCGAGGCTGCCAGGAGCTAAAACCCTCCAGATGCAGAGGTGTAATTTGTATTCAACGCAGCAGGTCTATCTGTCAACATGTTTGTCTCCCCTATCTGCCAACTCTTATTTATAATCCCATTCAGATTAATGAATGACAGTAGTTCTCATCACAAGAAATTTGATTAATCAATTTAAGTGCTTAATCACCCTGGCCTGGGTGAGAACCGTACGGGAGGGATGCTGCCTGGAGAGGGACAAAGTTGTGAGATGCAGGAGGAAAACGTTGCAGCTTTCCCTGGGGAACAATCCAAGCAGAGAGCGTGCACGGGATCCTCCACGGGACTACAAGCTTTCCAGGAGCTGATGGTTTCCTTAGGGCCAGCGGTCATGGCCAATTAGGCACAAAATACCCTTTTCAAACCACCTCCTAATCTGACACGAAAGGTTTCGCACGACCCGCCTCATTCCCCGCTACCCATGTGGCTCACCACCAAATCATAAAAAAAAAACCCCATGGGGGATGACCGTGATAACCCAGCCGGGCATCCCGCGCGGCATCCTGCTCCGAATTCGCTCCTGCCCATCGCTTTCCTGTACCACAAGACCCCCACGGCTTGGCGACCACCAGCTTGAACATTCTGGAATAATCTCCAAGGTTTTCTGGAGACCTGAGAGACGTTTCAGAGGGCGGGGAAGAGCAAGGCTGAGTACAAATCACTGACTTCTGGGAGGATTATCTAGGAGAGAGGCCACGCAGTGTGAGTGCTGCTCTGAAGCTACTCTTGGGGATGCTCTGAAGGGCATGCTGAAACCAAAGAAATTTATAAAACATCTGAATCTCAGGAGTAACGTCATCTTCTCCTCTATGAACGAGAAGTTTACAGACAAGTACTGCTCTTTGCTGGCAGACGAGATGTATCTGAACTCCATGACAAAGAAGCAGGCGTTCGTCGTGACCTGGCCTGGATATTAAGATAACGGGCACCTTGCGAATACACCAGTCAATGCTGCTTCAGAATAAGCCCCAGCTGTCCTGCTGCCAAGCCTCGTCTCGTGGCTGCGCACTGGAAATGAAGATCAGAGTCTCCCGATCGCACTCTTCGGGGATCGAAGCCCAGCACTATTAAATCTCTGCATCGCTGATCTGACGACAAACAGGGAGCTGCTGCGAACAGCAGTTACAAGTGACCAAAGGAGCGTGGAGGAGCCGGCAGCGCGGGCAGGGTCATCCGGCGGAGGGAACAGGATGTTCTGGGAAGACGAACTCCCTTTGAGGCAAACCAGCCTCTGGGTAGCCATTTTCCCAAGACGGGGGAACGTTTCTTGGAAGGTAACGAGGGCTCGGGAAAGGGTTATGCAGCCACAGCTCGCCCACCGCTTCCCGCGACGACTGCGCAGCACCAGGGCGACAGCAGATAACCTGGTTCTTGGGTGCACGCTCGGGGACGCTGAAGCGATGCAGGGAACCAGAGAGAAAAGGAAACAAACGGATTTGGTGTCCGCAGCTGAAAAGCCGGCGGTGGTATAAGGAGAGGCCTGGAAAAAGGTATGGTGTGGGAGAGCTGGAGCACGGCCTGTTTTGTTTATTTTAAACAACGTAAGGCAGAAAGTTCACAGTGAGCAAACGCCTTTATCAAAAGTATTCACGCAGAGACGAGCGCTGGCTCTTTAGTGACTAACCTAGGAGGAAACGGCAAATAAAGGAATGGCTAGAAACCAAGGCCACGCACATTTAAATTGAAACTAAACTACCCATTTGAAGTATCAAAGGTTCCTTGCTAGAAGAAATTCCGGGAGAGGTGGATGGTTATATCTCCACCTCCTGCTCTCTTCTGTTCCTCCTAGCTGCTTCCCTGAGACGTGGGCTAGAGACAACCCATGCAAGGCTGAGATGCAGCTACCAAGTTGAGATACACCACATCTGTGGCACGTGTGAGGTCAGCCTATACGTTATCAACGGTCCTGTGCGCTTACCATCCCTTGGGGACATGGGGAATATTTGGTGAGATTTCTGGGAAGCCACAATGGTAGGTCAGGGCTAGAGCCCCCGCGTCATCAGGACAACCGCCTCAGTGAAGTTGGGCTGGAGGCGTTTGGGGCACTGACAGCCGTATCAGTCACGCATGGGTGAGAAAACTCACTGACGGATCAAGCTGCACACGCTGCGCACTCCAAGCAACTCCATCAACCGAGTACACGGGATACGGGGATTCTCGCCGCGCAGGATTTCCCGCATTGACCTCCTCCACCTAACCTCAAAGGGACTTGGAGACAGATGTCCTGCTTGGACCTGGGTGCAAAGAGGGTGGCATGAGCTCTACGGATGGATGGTCTAATGACATCCTGCTAAACATGAAACAGTCTGAGTTTACAAGCGATTATTAAGAGCCGATCTGGGTGACATAAGCTTAATGCGAAACCCAGACTCCCACATTCTCAGCTAAGGGAGAAGCATCCCAAGGAGCCCGACATCAGCGGGGGGTTAATAAGAGATAAAGTGGTACGAAAGGCTGCTTTGGCTCCACGAGATGGTTTTCTAACCCAACACCGTCTTGGCAGTTACTCAGGTGGGACACATAAAACCTACAGGACAGAGACATTACCCGGGTCCCCACACATCATCTAGACGCCAGCAGCTCCTGCCACTGCACACTTCCCCAGGTGTGAGGGTTTCTTGACTGTCACCACAAGGTTAGAAGAATTGTGAGCTGGAAAATCATGGAGCATATTAACGTCAGACTGAAATATGACCATAATACACAGAAGTATTTTATATTTATTCTCTTTTAGAAATGTTATAAAGACAATACAATGAGAATGTTGCAAACAAGTCAAGTGTTTTCCTCCTAATCTGGCAATAAAGATATGTCAAAGAAATGCCTAAAATCCTAATAGGAAATGGGCTAGGCTATGACAGGATTTAGCTGCGATTTTACTCTAAGGCTTTAATCATGTCTGCTACAACATAAACGGAAAATCAGATACAAACCTGTACAAGCCATTAACGTCTGTGTTGGTTGTCTCAGCTGTTAAGGGGGCTGAGACCAAACAGGTTCAGTGGAGGTTAATGAAGATAGGTAGAGGTCTAAATACATTTTTGTCTGAGGAAATATTGCATGAAAAAAGGATTCTTGAGCTGGTCTTAGTGGAGACTCAACTGAGGTAGCAAATACACAATTGTAAAAAGATTTAGAAAGTGGTTAGTCATTCCATTTTAATATCTGCTGTAGGAAAAGAACAAAGGGTTTCTTGATTAAATTAATGTCTGACAAACTTAGAATGAACAAAGAGAAAATATTCTTTTTTTCAGGGGACAGCCAGGCTTTGGAAGTCAGCACCACGGAAAAGGGGGAGTTCGACATTAGAGATGGATCACAAAGGGCTGAATAATTTAAGGACTCGGAGCGCAGCAGAGTTAGGACGAAAGCCGGGGCAAGAGGCATCGACAGGGAGAGCACCAGTACCTCTGCCTGAGCTCGGATCTGGATTTTAACCCCGGGTTCCTGCTGGGATGCTCTCGGCTGTGCTCCGTTCAACAGGGACACCGGGAGGGAGCAGGGGAAGCGAATCCCACAGGATGCCCAGCGGGGGGCCAGGAGGGTGAAAAGCAAATATCGGGTCTGTGGGAGAGACCAGGGCTCTGGCGGGAGAACGTCAAATATCAACTAACTGCCATAGAAACACCACCACCTTCTCCAGCCCAGCTGCCTTTACCGTGGCCATCATACTGGTTGCGCAGAAGTTGGAAAAGTTTTTATTATCCATCTGAATCTCTTTTTCGGGGGAAAAAAAGACCATTACAGCATGGGGAAAGTAGACAAACTCTGGCAGTGCCCTGGGGAAATGCAGACTGAGCCAGTACTTGTTCCACACACACGACACAAAAAAGCCACATCTGCTAATGATGGTGGTGGGGCGCAGGGCACAGGGCGCGACCGCATGAGGCATACGCATCTGATGCATTCACCGTCTTTCAGGTTCGGGTAAGTTAAGGACAAGTCTAACAAACGCAACTTAAAGCAAGTATATAAATGTCTAGTAGAACTTTTGGGAGCTATTAATTATACACACAGCTTCATCTTGGATTAATTTTGTGCTGGAATGGACCAGAAGCCTTAGCCGAAATCTTTTTCTGGCAGCCTCTCCTGTGCAAAATTAGCCCTGGAGTTATCTGTAGTCACTCTACACTGTGATGCATTCAAAGTGACGCATTCAGCTGGTTTGCAAGACACCCGGTTTCTTGGTCCTGCTCTCTGTATACCGCTTACGTGGATTTAAGGCCAGAAGCCACTGAAGGCAGCGATTCAATGATCAACACGTCAACACCATCCGGTCACGTCAAGTTCTTTGCAAAGGCGGCATAATTTGCATTATAGCATCAAAAATACTGAGCAGAAAGAGAACACGGTTGTGGCAAGGCTACCTGTATTCCATCAAGGGAGCGTCAGAAGTTGATATTCCCTTTCCCATTTCAGAAGTCATTTAAGGTGTTCAGCAGCTCCTGAATTCTGAAAATGGAATCTAAGTGCATGGAAAAGTGGAAGGATCTGACCTTCAAACCTCCTCCCAACAAATCCCTTAATTAAAATGTATTTACACAACCTAAACCAATTTGTTCTGTATGCCAATCCCAAATCTTCCCACTCCAATTTAGAACCCTTAGAGCTTCACTATCACTCGGAAGCAATGGCAGAAGCTACAGCAAGCAAGCATTTAAGAATATCTTTCCAGACAAGCTGATGTGGAAATACTAAGTTTATATTGCTTGCAACCAACTTATAAATATTTCATTCCTGTCCCAAAAAGCCAAACAGCAAAGCATTAATTTCTCAAGATTAGTGTGCCTAAATTTACTGAAGTTCACCACCAGCAAACAACTGAGTGTTTTTGACATTCAACAAGCAGCAAAAAGGTCAATGTTTTACTTGCATTAATTTTTTATCAGAGAACAGAAAGCTCATTTTCGTGACGCATAACGGATGTTGGAAGAGGTCTGCCACGGCAAGATACACAAGGCCAGCGTATCCTCTGTATGAAAAACGGCAGAATTTCAGAGACCTTCCTCGTGTCTTCCTGCAGTGACATTATCTCGAAGATTTTGCAAGTTATTGCTCCGTCCTCTCAAGAGTTCTTCAGGACTATTCAGCAGTTATGACACTTGGACTGTTGAGGAAGGAAATACAACCCTAAACACAAAAGAAAATGTCTTCCATGTGCCCCAAGACATTATGGAGAATAGAAGCAAAAATTGCAAGCTAAGAACAAATTTTCTTCTCGTTTGTAGAACTTAATTTATATGAGTGGCATTTGAAGTATTGATGTCTAAAGAGGATTTGTCTACCTGTTGCCAACAAAAATTTTATTTGTATTCTTTCAGGTGGGACGGGACTTCAAGGTGGAGGCATCTCAGATCTTAGGTCAAGACTGTCCCCTTCCTCCGGCCCTTTGGGCCTCCCAGCTGGGAGGCTGTCCCAACGCTCTTCTGCACGGACCGTTCTCCTCGAAGAGACGCCCAGAGAGTCCTGCAGCGTGTTGCCCTGCAGCAGCTACCACGTGGCCCTGAGACCTTCGACTCTGCTGTGCGGGACTGTGTACCCGCCACCTGTAAGGATGCTCTGAGCCTTCCCCAACCGCTTGGCTGCAACGACCAGATACCCACAGCAAAGGCGCATCGATTAGGTATGTAATCTGCAACGTCTCCCATACACAAACGTGACATGAAGGGATTTAATTTTGCTTTAACTAACTTGTCACTAGCATCCAATTATAGAATTGGTGAGCTTTGCTGCTTAAGTATGGATTAACTAGATACGAGCCTTCACGCAAATTAATCTTATAAACTGCTCACACAGATGGCATCTCATACATCCCTCTTCAGCCTTTTGCACTTTTTAACTAAGAAGCTGAAAATGCTCACAAATAGCACCAACCGAGCCCGCAGGTTCTTTAGCAGGTAACGAGGGCTGCGAAGCGCCCCGTGCCCGCGCTTCGCACATCGCTGGAGGTCACCCAGACCGTGCTGCTCGCAGGGTGACCGCGGCAGCAGGGCGCTGCCCCGGC
>NW_010517674.1:0-27165 GCF_000687285.1 Phaethon lepturus
CTCGCCCCGCTCACGCCGGGAGCTGGGGCGGACGACCGCTGGTCGAGCTGTGGTGCGAGGTGCCCATCTTCAGCCTCTTGCAGCTACAGGCTTTGTTGGGGGTACTGCTTGTCATAAGGGTGGCAGCGATGCACACGCAAGTTTAGATGTTTTGTATTTAAAACCAAACCACCACCAAAAACGAAAAAAAAAAAAAAGAAAAGCGCTCTTTAGCCGTGTTTGATCAGTGTTAAAAGCAAACACCTATAAAATACTAGACCGATTTTTGTTTTTAAGTGATTAATAATGTTAAGGGCATATATGGATATGTTTAGAAGCAGGTGATCAGAAAGCAAAACGTAATCAGATGAATTTACAAGTGGTTAGGCCAAAATGGAAATCTCTGATTTTTTCTCCCCCTAAAACATAACTGCTAATTTGGATATCTCATATAAATGGAAGGGCAATAGTACACATCCCATGGGACACAAATTAAGTTTATTAATTATTAGATGTTCAAATCCTCTGTTAGCACTAAAAAAATAAACTATTTTTCTCTCACCCTAAGGAAAGAAGTAATTATTTCCACTAATTTTAATTCCTATATAAGAACACAACTTTGCTTTGTAAAAGTGATCTGATTTCATATTTCAAAGGAAGCCTGCATTGTATTTTCATTTTACTTACAAAATATGCATTTGATATTCTATCCATTAATATCACCTATGTAGGCTTCTATATAGGTAGCACCTATGTAGATGTGCTTTAAGGCAGGTCATTTCAATTTTTTTTTGCTTACACTACTGAGCAGGGGTTTGCATGCATTGTCTTATGAATCGTATTCCAATGAATCATTAAAGACTGAGAACATGAAAACATGCCATGTGGTTTCTGGTAACTCAAAACAGCAAGGACTACGATGGCATGTAATTTTCTAAGAATAATATAGAATTTAATTTAGTTTTGACATACCCATTTTTATAATCTTGAAATTATTACCCCTTTGTGTATAAATACAGCTGTTACTGCTCTTTCTTTTCATATGCCTGTATAGCATATAGATGCAATTATTGCTGGTAAACTGTGTGCAAGTACAACGTATTAAGTTGTACCACGTACTAAAACTGAAATTCAGTTTCACATCCAAAATGCCTTGGTCCTCAAGAGGATTATAATTCAAAGCTTTTTTTTTCTTTTTCTTTTTTTTCCTTGAAGTTAATAGCTCTTAAGTTTGATCTCTACTTGAAAACATTCGTGTAGACACGAAAATACATTTTCTTCCTTCTGCATTTCTGGAGGGATTGATTACTTGCCTAGTATTGTTTTTAAATGCAGTGCTGTATCACAAACCTGTAGACTTTAAATTCAAAAATTCCTTATGTTCTTTCTTGATCAGCAAAATGCAGTGGTCAGTGATGAAGTGTCATTTCTTTTAACAGCATCACAATGCAAGCAAACAAAAGCAAGCCTTGTAGCATGAATGAAACAGGCCAACTGGATTAAATTAGGACAAGTGACAAAACTGGTAGGTTTACTGGAGACACTGTGCTAACCTATATATTTTTCACTCTTACAAAGACTTTTATCTTTTTAGCTGATCCCATGTTCTCGGGCAGATCATTCACCTGACAATTTTTACATTTGATAAAAATGTCTATCTTAAATAGGCATCCTTCAGCTGAAGACCTGTCATGTAGAGATGAAGGCAAGAGGCAGAAAGAGCTATTTAACTGCAGATTTGTATTAGAGATATCGTATAGAAACAAGGAATTGTTTGACTTGTTTTTAACAAAAGAGTGATTCAAGGAACATTTGCTGACTGCTGCATAGAGGTTTGCACATTTGTTTTTGACAGGTTCGCAATACAGCCTTCTCTTGGCCTTTCAAACATGCATGCTGCTATTTGATGGCTGAATCACATAGTGTAAAGAACAGCTCCACCTGGGTAGGACAGGAATAAGCATCATGCTATAACCAGCATATAATTTAGTCATTCTGTCACTTGAAGACTTGTCATCAAGATTCAAGATCTCTTCTGCATGAGTAAGATTGGTTAGTTATGTGCACTGAATTATAAGACTGTCAGTATTTAAAAAAAAAAAATCTAATAAAACCGAAACTTAAATACGAGCTGCACAAATCGATGTAAGGCTCTTATGTCCAACTGCAGCTATCCTCTGTCACAGTTAACTCAGGTGCTCTCAAGCAATGTTTGTAAAGCATTTATGCTGCGGGACGTTTCAATTCTCACACCTGACAGGGTTATGTACTCAACTCTGTCACCTTTTAATAGTTCTCTACTCATTGTATTTGTTTTAGTACTGTAGTCCCCAGATTGCATTTGAAAGAAACAAAAAAAAGCACAAATAAACCCCCCCACCTACACCAAAGAAAAAAGCACCTTGTTGTCTAGTGGAGGAAAAACAAGTTTCATTGACAATACTCTTGGAAAATTAGTTGCAGTGAGATAGGGCACAATTCTAATCAACTTTTCACAACTTGAAAATGGATATAAGGGTATAGAAAAGAAAATTGAAAAATATGATTTATAGACAGTTTGCAGTGGTTGAATTTAAAAGGTAGGAAACTATTCTGGAGATGTTACAGGTAAACTCATCCCTCTTTAACTCCTGTAAACTAATAGGGGTGAATTTTGACATTAAAAATAAGCTGTATATGAGACAGGGTTACTTTATGGCTTGCATGTGTAGCTCACGTGGCTTTTGAATAGAAGCAGCCCTTGTAGAACACTGGCTTTTCGTGTGAGATCTGCAGTGGGGCTTTACCAGTGGCACGGCTAATTTGAACTGAATGCATGACCACATGCTGGAATGATCCCTAGCTAGGAATGCTCAGATTTGTACTGTAATAATCTAAAAATAAATTGTAGTCACTGATGTCACAATGTATGATTCTTTCTTTCGGCTGTCTTCTGTGTGGAGCCCACACACCACTTGGTGTCATAGGACGTATTTCAGTAAGTATAAGCCACTGACTAGCTTCAGTAGAGGGTTAGGATTTTCCATGCTTGTCTGTCTTCTGTTATTTATGTGCTCACTGAGATTTGCAACTTGATGGGGAGGCTGAGCCTTTCCAGAGAGGTAAGCTTTGAAAATGAATGGCACTCTTATTAGAAAAAAATATTTGAGACAGCATCACAGTGGACTGATTCAGTTCATTCTGAAAACTAGAGCTGTCATAATTTAATGTTATTCAAATAACTGCCTTAAAAAGAATTCTTTTTCATTGCTTATAGAGGGACTATTTTTAAATATTGCACAGATTGAGACAGAATCATCTAAATCATACTAAAGAATGATTCTTTTATGAGATAGAATGTAATAATTTCATAATAATGTAACTACATAAGAGATTTCTAGAATAAAATGTTTGGTTTTCTTCCCAGATTAGCCAGCAGTCAGTTATAGCTAATTCTGCAGTGGCTGTTATGATTTCATATATAGAATAAATCGGCTCATTTTTATTTATTTATATATGATTTTTTAAATAAAGTAAAAAAAAAGATATTCAGTTTCACAAATCATTGAGACTAAGCCAGTTGAATATTTCACCATAATAGATGACAGATGAAATAGTAGTGGCATGATTTGATGGTAGCAAACTTCCATCTAACAGTATCTTTCAGATTTGCAACTATTGAATGTAGCAGACAAAAATATATAGCCTGTTTATTCTCAGTGCAAGTAAGTCCAGACCTTTCCTTTGTCCTCGAAGTGGAGGTAGTCACTGTCATTGAGGAGAAGTCTAGTATAGAAGTGGAAGAGGGCAATTGTGAATAGGATTTCTGCCCCAAAGTGTTGCTTGAAGTTGTGTAACAATTCAATTATTTTGAAAATACCTATTGCTGTAGTGTCTGGATCAGTTACAGGCCCGGTACAGAGAGATTTTCAAATTCTTGGGACCATGCTCTGTAGTGTTCCTGTCAAGTTAACAGTCTCTCCAAGTACAGCTGATCAGCCATGTTGATCAGTGCCATCATGTGGTGACCTTGTTGCCAGACATCTCTGGGTTGGTGATCAGCTTCTTCATGTTTTAAAGTCAATTTGGACCCTTAGTGAAAAAATAGTCAATTTAATGGCAACAAGTCTTCTTTAAAAAAAAAAAAAATGTTTAGAAATACTACCGACTGGGCTCAAATAAATTAGTTATATTTTCTCTAACAGTATTTCTTCCATGCTTTTGAACTTGGGTGGAAAGTAAGTGGACAAACTTCAATAACTCTTCTGTCTGGTGTTTTTTTATTGCAAAACAGACTATGCAATAATCAGTTCCACATAAAAAAATACTATATTCCAATAAACTATTCCAATAAACAACTACTACATTATATGTCATACCTTTGACTTCTGATATATAAAACACTTCCTATCCATCCAAATACAATAAAAAAAAGACAAATCTGCTAGCCTCATTTTGAAATAAAGAATCTGAATGGAACCAGATTCTTCATGTCTATTTCTGTATTTTCATTTCATGCTGATGTTTGGAGTCCTGATTTTAGACTAAATTTTTAAGATTTCTCTAAATCTTAAGCTTGCAAATTAGGTGTCCTAACCAGTTTTTCACCTGTTAAATAAAGTTGATTGCAGACATTATACAGAACTCTGCTATTAAAAAGAGACAGGAATTACTCAAAATCAATATTATAATTATACATATGAAAATTATTTTTCTGAAAATAAATAAAACATTTTTTCCTTTCTCTCTACTACTATACTTACTTTATTCCACCAATCTATATCTCTTATCCATGAAATATCTCTTTCGAGCACATATATAGAACACATTGCAAATTACCTGAAAATTATATAGGGAATATATTTATGCTGTGAGATATGATCCTACCTTTTCTGATCTGCTGTGAAAGATTTCCAGATCTGTCTCTTCAAATAAACAAAATTAGTATATTATTCATATGGGACCATATAAGATATAAGCCATATGCTGTTTAATGTACAATACATTTTAATTAATGTTCTTATTGGGTGTAGCATAGACCATTAATATTAACAGAGTTGTGTAATAGGACCGAGATTAGCAGACCATTGTCAGATTAGTGTCATGGGACCAGGTCTTGTTTGATTCAGTGTAAAGATTCCTGATAATTTCAGAAGACTTTTGGTTAGGTCCTAGGAGTAAGTAGTGTTTGGATAGAATTACGTGGAGTATTTGCATAGAACCAGCAATGTCATACAGCTTGCAAGTTTTCTGCCAACTACGTGTTAAGCTCTGCTAATGAAATTGCCTTCAAACCTTTGAAAAGTAAAAAAGAAAGCAGTAGGCTCTAAAAAATAAGGCATCTCCATCCCTTCCTTGAAGAGTTTGTTATAGGTGTGGTTGATTATGCGCACTGGAGAAGTATCCTATATGATGTAGGACCACATGCTGTCTCAACTCACGTTCTGTTGGTAACTGTATTTATAAAGACAAATGGTTGTACAGACTTGTTACTCTCTGTGATTTCTTCCTGAAGTTTCTTGGATTTGCTTTTCAACAGAAGCTGGGTACATGTTAGTAACCAAACCAATGGAGTACACACATCCAGTTTGTTCACCTTTCCATGCAGTCATCTCATTAGCTGTGGTTCTACTGAAGAGACAGTTTTTTCCTTATCTCCAAACTAGCTTTGTAATACTGTTATATTATGTTATCTCCCTGGATGTTCAATTGTACTGTTTTTAGATTATAGGCTTCAGCACTATTTTATAGGCGACTGTGACAAAAAAAGGGCAAAAATCCTCTCCTGGATTCCAGAGGAATTGTAGAAGAGGTGAAGCCCATGTGAATCTTTGGTATATCTGCCATTACCAAAATTCTCGAAGTTTGTAAAGTAATAGGACTGTATCTAGATTTCATGGGATGTCTCAGGCAAATAAAGAAAAAAAATTTCCAGCAACAACCAGAGGAAGCAGCTAGTGAGTTATTGCTATATAAAATGTTCCCTTCACCCAAACTTTAGAGCAGACAGGTCAATGTAGTACTTCAAGACAACCTTCATCAATCAAAGTGTTGCTTGTCAGTCATCTATAGTCACTGATTTGTTGGTTAGAGTCTCCCAAGCCAAAGATATCTCTGTCACTAATGTAATTATTACAATGTCTGCCTACTGCATTTTACATCATCTACATGAAAGTGAAGACATTCACTGAAGTTCTCAGTACACAATGGTGTGAGGGAAGTAGAACTTTCTGCAAATTATGCACAGCTGGACAGATGAAGCTGTGGCACCTGCGGCTGTGAATTTGTATTAACACAGCCAGCAGTAGGTCTGCTGCCCGAATTAGAAATGTTCTCTGTGTGTATTTTCCAACATGCAGGTGGTGAATTGAGGGACAGATGATGCAGATCCACTGGTTTTGACAGATTAAATAATAGCAATTGGCATAACTGGAAATTAATCTTGGAGCTGGAGATATCCTTAGGGAAGAGCTAGCATATTAATTTCATGCTCATTGTAATAATACTTTGCCTTAGTTCAGGTGCGTAAGTTATGGTGCGGGATTGGTGGATTTATTGCTTGAATCTGAACAAGTTAACAGTTATTAAGAAAATACATTACTTTGTTTAATCTTTCATTTATTATGGCTTTCTTTTTCTCAAAATCTTGTAGCTGAACAGTGTTAGAATTATGGCTTTTGAAGAGAAATGCTTAGTGTTTATATTGGGTTTATGTCATGTTCACATATAGATAATGTTTCAGATACAGTGCCTTAGGAATTTGATAATGCAGACCAGCTGGCACTTATATTTAAAGAACAGAGTAAATTAGAAGGGTCAGTAAGTTTGTTATACTACTGGACTGTGAAAGGTATGCTGCATTGATTTGTCTGCCCTGATCTGGTACGTAGATGAGATGTTACTGAAGTGCAGTGGGTTAAAGGTACAGTTAGCATGTACCATTTTCTTACACTGAGTTGTTATAGTCATGGAGTGGCATGCAAGCGCAAGCAAAAGTAGTTCCCCACTAGAAGAGCTGGCCCATCTTCATTGTGGTATAGTGTAGCAAATAAATATTTCTCCTTGGAAGTGTTAGTCTGTATTTTCCTTTCCTTGTTTGCTTTGGAAGTAAGATATTCTAGTGAACTGTCCTCCTGCCCAAATCTATCTTGTCTAAGACTTTTGGCTTCAGAAAAATGAAATTAGAACATTTGTCTTAACATCCCAGGTCCTGTGAAGTGCTTTCTTCCATTCATGACTTATTAAAGGTGTAATACTCGTCAATGTGATCACAATGGATTCAATAGCTAAAGCAAAAACCCTATTACCTCTTGGGTGATTAGCAGTTCTGTTATGCTGAATTTGCCTTTTTGTGAAGGATTTCTTGTTCTGGAAGTATAAATTATATTAGCAATATAGAAGTTATATTAATAATGCTGTAGAAAGGACAGGAGATGGGAGAAGTTGTAATATTGGTAGTGTGTAGAATTCTCTTAGCTGTTAGCTAGGTAAAAAAGGAAAGCTAAATAAATCCTGCATTTGCTATACAAGTAAATGATCATTGGACCATAACACTTCACAGAAACATCCTTCTGTGGCAGATTTTAGTTTCTGTTTGCCCTTGGAGGGTGGCCATTTGGTTAGGCTTGATACTTCACGGATTTCTGAAACCAGTTAGAGCTGGTTTATTCAAGAGGAACCAAAACTTGTAAAGTTGGAAAAGATACTATCTGGAGCCAGTGGCATCAATAAAGATGATGGAGAGATGGTCCAGTTCCATTTTGGAAGAAAATCCATGGGTTTCTTAACAGCAATGTTGGCATTTGTAACACCACTTCTGCTTCTTAAGGCCTGAAAACTAAGCAGTGAGCATAGCTGAGTCTAAGATGAGGAGACTGCATATTCCACTTCTTACCTTTTCATCTGTTCAGGATAAGGATGCTTCTTAAATGACCCAACTCCTGCTTCTCTTATTCATCATCCCTAACTTAGTGTGGTGTTTTCCTTCTCTGACTCTGCCTCAAGATGCCCATCCAAGTCAGAGACTGTAAACAAGTCATGAGTTCTATACAGATTATCAGTTTCAAAGGAAGGTTAACACGATTAGCTTTCACAGAAAAAGAACATTAATGGAGAATAGTGAGTGGGATGAAGTAAGAAGTCAGTTCTTACCTGACAGCAAGTCAGCTGTGGTAGAATCTCAGAACAAATAGAGGGTGCTTACTAAAGAAACAATATGAGAATGTAAGAGATGGCAGGGATGGTGCATAGGGATGGTAGGCGTACTAGAGCATAGAAAGTAAACTAGTAAGAGGAGTGATAGTTCAAGTACTGGATTGTGGAGAGCTTATAATAGCAGGTTATGAGTAAAGGCAGACCTTGAAGAGGGGGTGATGCTTTTGGATATGAGAGTTCTGTTTAGTCTGAGGGGCTGCAATGTGTTAGAAGTTCACTATATGTAACAGGGTAAAAACATCATATTTAGTATCGTCATCACTCTGTAGGGATGTACTCTTTGAAATTGACTCTGTTTTCTTCTGAATAATCTTTTAAAATATTTTTTGTCCAAATAAAGCATTTAGTAACATAACACCATTGCTTCTTAAGGAAAGCATATTCAGTGTTATCATCACTGAATATATTTCTACTTAGGATTGTTTGCTTGGTTTTATCCCATTTTTCCCAAGAATTATAATAAATCATCTTTTCTATTTCATTTCAAATACATGAGGTTTTCAAGTGTGTTTTTTTTACTTTTTTAGTTTGTTGATTTTAGTAGGGTTTTGTTTGTTTGTTTGTTTTTTCCAGTATGGCAAATTTTACTATTAACCTACAGTTCCTGAGAGAAATTATTCTTGGAGAGAAGTACATGCAGAATGTGGAGAAATATACCTGGGATTATATAAAGGCAGTCTTAACAAACTATGTGGGTTTTGATGGTTCTGTCACTGCTACATGGGGGTGAGGGGGGAGAAAATTAGAGTAAAATGTATTTTCATCCTACTCATATACATCACTCAAAGATGTTATGCACTATCACCTCACATCTAAGTTACATTCTATAGTTACAAATCTTTTCTTTCATCACTTTTTAAAACAAAATATTGATGGACCTCTGCCTAGCCTAAAATGTCATCTTTTAAAATAGTAGGTATTTGATGAGATATAAAACAGCCAGAAGAAATCAGTTTTTCCTCAGAGTACACAGATTACTAACCTTCCTTTCATGCCCATAATAAACAAGCATTCCCTATACACATAAATGAACATAATGCATACATCATCACTTTTAAGAGACATTTTTCTTCACTTGCTGTGAGCTGTGTATTTAAAAGATTACAAGCATGACTAAGATCTCATTAACACTGTTTTTACCTTGGTTTATACCATTGTCTTCAGTGGCACTGTGTCTAACATTTGAGAGTCTAGAAGTATTAATTTAGTGCTTAAAAAAAGATAGTCAGGTTCCAGGATTTTTCTCCTCCTTTTGCAGCTAACGTCTCATCATTTAATGTATTAATTTGTCAGGGCCCTTTCGTCAACTAAGAAGAAAATGTTCTCTGTCAGGTAAATTGTTTACCAGCCATGTATATATGTTTTCCCTAGTGAACGCAAGTGAAATGGTCCATCACAAATTCATGTAACCGCATTAGCCTTCTTGATGCTGTGACTCTGAAAAGTTAGGGCAAAGACAAGGGTGAATGACAGGAGGTGGTGAAGATTCTTGAACATGACACACAATTTACTATGTGTAAATAGGCTTAGAACTTAAGCAAATTATTTTTAGCGATAAAAAATATATTTTAAATTTATTTGTCTTCTTTAGATGATTCTTGTTAAACAGGAACATTTCATTTTATCAGAATTTAAAGTCAGGTGAAATGTTTGAAATTCCTAATCCGTGCTAACTTCCAGTATGTGCTTGGATTTTGTGTTTAGATAGGTAGAAGTTTCATGTGTAAGAGGATGAAAAATGAAATAGAGGAGGAAAAAAAATCCACTACAACCTACTTTATTACCTTATACCAACGTCTTTTTCTGCTCTGACATGCACCAGGATTGATTATTTATAGTACATACTTTCTATGAATAAATAAGTACTGAATTTTATGTAAGGAGATATCTCAGCCCAGAAGTAGTTTCCTAGAGAAGATTCATAAAATTTTGGCTGAAGAATTCAATTTTTTGTAGAACAATATTTTGTCTTCATTTGCAAAAACCTAAACATATTTTGACAAAAGAATAGAATACATTAGAAAAGAAATAAAGAATCTAGAATTCTTCTATTTTCTGTTACATGCTTTCCAGGGTCTTTCACGTATCTTTGAGAATAGGGTGGGGGTTTTTTTTGAGGGGAGACAGAAGCAAAGGGAAGAGTTTGTTTGTTTGTTTGTTTGTTTAGTTTTTATTTGGCTTATGTTCTGTAGGAGAGGAAATGGTTTTCAGGTATCTAGACTGAGAAAACTCCAAACATGCAACACTTTTCAATCCTGCTTCAGAAATGCACAAGATGGCCACTTTGGGAGGGGGAGGAGAAGGTGAGAGTGTGAGCCTTGCCCAAATACAGAATCAGGGTATAGTTCCAGCACTCAGACTGGGAAATGCTTCTCGGTTCTCTGATCTGGATGTAAGTAAAGTCATGCCAGGAGTCAGTTTGGCCTATCCACCATGGTTTTGAAGGTAGTAAATTGACTTCAGCTATTTTCTTTTTACTGGGCTATTATTCTAGAGACATAGGAAAGAATTCTCATTCTAGATTTTCGTACATATTTTTACACAAAGGGTGTTGGGACAGGCTTACATACACAAAGTTTTATTAGTGTGGTCTAATGATGAGTGTTACTTTAGACAGAAAATATAAGAAAAATAGGAACCAACTGGGAGAGAAGAAAGAAAAAGACAGATTGTCCCCAGTGGCAGTCCAGGAAAAGCAGTGGCAATGGTGTGGAGTCCCTGATGAGCACCTTTCTCTGGGGTTTTCCTCTGATGCAGCAGATGATGAGGTTGGGTTTTTTTGCCATGCTTCACCCCTTGCACTGTGTACTCAGGACCATGTGAAAATTCCCACTGGTTGTTTCGGTTCCTGATGCTATTACTGCTGACTGAAGCACCGTAATTTTTAGGTTCATGTTGCATGGTGGTTATTAAAATTTGTTATTGGACATTATTTACTAAGTATTTAAATTACTATTATCTATTTTTCTGTGCATTATATTTTGGTTTTCTCTATTATAAACTAAAGTCTACAAAACAAAAGGTAAGGAAAGCTGGTGTAGGAGGGTGGGCAAAAGAAGGACCTTTCTCACTGTAGTGGTGTTTTTTTCCATGAGTGTCTACCACAACAAAACTATTGGGATTTGCAGTCACGGGAGTGTGAGAATAACAACACAAGGCCTAGAGTTTAAGAACATCAAGGGAAAAAGAAAAATACTGCTACAGAGGCTCTGGAAAACACTGCCTCAGTGGCTTAGGGGAAAGCTTACAGAGCTGTGAATTGCCAACCCTTGGCATTACTAAGGCTGAAGTGCTAGCAAAACATGACTTAACGGCTTTCAGGAATGAAAAATTCCTATTAGGTCACTTAAGCTTAAAATCAGAGATACGAAAATTAAGATCTTGTAGACATAGCTTAGAACTTTCTCCTGAATCTTGCCTTTTCCTCAAAAGGGACAGTAGGGACAATGCCAAGGGTCTTTTTGTTTGTTTAGCTTGCTCTAGACAAAGGCATAGCATAACAGTATAATACCTTAATTTTTAAACTGCTTGGTGATCTTTTAAGACCAAAAAAGTGATTTACTTTATGTTTTGCTATATTCATGTAACTAGAACCAGTACTTGTTTGTACACTGTTTCAAATTATAAGGTGACTTTGTATCCCCTGATAACTTCTAGCATTTCATAATGTATCCTTTGGAAGGAAGGGTGACCTCTCTTTCTAAGACTACAGCATTTGTCAAACAATAGTTGCCATGGTACATTTAGATGCACTATGACTTTGTAAATCACCACAAGAATTGCCCGATATCCACATTACCCGGTGCCTCAAGGTATTCCAAAATACAAAAACTAGCCACAGGCATTAACAACACATACAGTGATCGCTGTCACATCTTGGTGCTGTTCCCAGAAATGTCACATTCAGAAGGCTGCACTTTGAGGAATGATGTTGCAGGATCAGATGGCTAAATTCATTAGAAGCTGAGGTACCATAACAGGGAATACAGAGTTGTCCTTGATGGTATTGGCTTTTGTAGTGGCAAACAGCAATGCCCACAGAATTTCTTGAGCTGGACACCAACTGATTCAGTCTTTCAAAGTAATCCCAACAGCAGCAGATTTTTTCATTACATCTTTAAGCCTAGCTGTCTTTCCTGAAAAAAAGCTATGCATTGCAGGAACACAAAAGTTTCCTAATAGTCCGAGTAACAACTTTAGATCATGAGATCAGTTGTCCAGTGGCTGGATGTCCCAGACTAATTATTCTTAGACACTGGCTGATGCAAACTGAAGAAGCTGAGAAATTGTGACTGTGTAGATTCTGGACTGTTCTGATATAAGAACTGGGGAATCCCCCCAGCCCCACCAAAAAGGAACAAACCTCCCCAAAAACCAACACACTCCCACCCTTTATTTTATCATATGCCTCACTCAGTTAGTGGTTGATGAAAGATCCTTGCAAGGCTGCTACTCTTACTATTACTCATTGTGAACTGTATATGCGTTCATTAAGTATGTGTTTAAGATTTTTTATTAAATATCGGTTGAATATATTACATAAACTGTGAGATTTAGGAAGGAATGTGTTATATTTTTGTTGCAATAGGACAAGGGGTAATGGTTTTAAACTAAAAGAGGGTAGATTTAGACTATATGTAAGGAAGAACTTCTTCACAAGGAAAGTGGTAAAACACTGGAAGAGAGGTGGTAGATGCCCCATCCCTGGCAACATTCAATGGCAGGTTGGACGGGGCTCTGAGCACCCTGATCTAGTGGAAGATGTCCCTGCTCATTGCAGGGGCGTTGAACTAGATGACCTTTAAAGGTCCCTTCCAACCCAAACTGTTCTATGATTCTGTGATTCTTTGATATTTTTAGGTCCACGTATTTTACATAATCAGTTCATTCTCACATGTTCTAAGCTGTATAACAAAAATTTTGCACGGACTTTTTTTCTACACCTGGAAAGTAAAGTTGACTTCGGTGTGAGACAGCAACAGGCTCTGGATTTCAGTGATTTCCCTAGTGGTGAATAGGGAAATCACCACCTAGTGGTAAGAGACATCTCTCAAAGATGTCTCAGATCAGCGAGAGCTCTATCTGTCTGCCAGTGCCCTTTATGTCCCCAGTCAGGCTTTTATACGACTAGTTTAGTTCAGATGTCACTGGAAACCAGTATCATAGTTCTGAATCTCTTGGAAATGCAGTGGGTTTTGGTTGTAACGAAGTAAAACTATAAGTAAACTTAACATTTGTTATTCTTCCTTCAGTCTAGATACTATCAGGAGTTGACCAGATTAAGTGTCTATCAGGATCATTAAAAGTATATACAGATGATTTTTAAGATTTTTCTAAATTTTTAAAGGAAAGACCTTGCTTGTGTCCTCTGTGGGATAGTTCATCTTGCACACCACAGAGGTCTGCTTTCAGACAATGGAGAGTTGGGTGCAACCTGGTTATTCTAGGCTCTCATTGCAATTTCTGGGAAGAAATCAGAACTTTGGGGTACAATTCACCTGTTTTAAGGTCTTATTTAGAATGAGATTAAGCACTTTTGATTAATGTTTGTAAGTAATAAATTAATTTTTTCAGGTGAAACCTGATCAATGAATGCAAATGTGATCTTGGTCAGTTTACAGCATTCCACAGACTATATGCTATTGGCTTTCCTGTTCTAAGGCCTTGTCTGAGACATCCATGTTATTTCTGCAGCAAAAGACCCCTACAATTGTGCTTTATAGTTATTTCTGTTATATAAAGTTACGAGTCTCCTTTTAACATAAAGGACTGCTCTTTTCATGTCAATACAGTTCTTGACGTTTGACCATTTGTGTCATTTTCAAACACATTTTCCTTATGAAGGTGTGGGATTGTTGGATGTCTGATATGCTTGAATGCCATTGATAGTCTAGGCTCTAGCCTTAATTTGAGATTATTACTGTACATATCAGAGGCCTGAATGATGAGACTATTGTCCTTTTTGAACTTTTGCATGCTAGCAGGTTTTCCAGAGTTTGTTGTGGGTTATTGGTGTCAAGAAACTTCATACTTCTATTCAACATTGTCATTAAGTGGTTTTAGTCATATGTGAAAAATAGAAGCTACTCAGCTAGGATGGATGCAAATCATTACTGATGAAAGAAAGAGAGTATTTTATGTGCTGATTATCTACAAGTACACTCTATGTGAGACATACTCTTGAAAAAAATATGTGGAGGTGTTTCACAGGGTTTTCAATTATTCTGAATTTAAAAGGAGTGAAAGAAATTTATAGTAGGCATAGCATCTGTTGGAAATGATTGTAATGGATATGTTTTACTGTGGCTGAGGTTTAAGGACTCATCTCCTATTCCTCTGCGAGTTTTGCTAAGCAGAAAACAGTGGAGATGGCTGATTTTTTGGGGGGTGATGAAGTTCACAATATAGTCCTGGGAAACCTCAATGTGGTTTGCCTGCCTAAATGTATTTAACTCAAGACATAAAATTTAACTTCCAAAAGCAGCAATAAAAACAGCAGTTTCCATTTCTAGTGAATACTGAATGTTCTAAACACCAATTTTTTTAATTGCAATGAAAAATTTGGAAGTAGAAGCATAGCTTCATTATTTATAATCATAGTTGAGCACGTTATATAACTCTAATTAATGACAATTATTTCAATTCTATTTTAAAATTTTACCAAAGGTTACCAATCAAAAGAATAGCTAATATAATTGTTTTTGCAGCACAGGTCTCTCAATTCAGCAGCAACAGTTAATATTTCTCACATGAAAAGGGCTAAAGGATTAGACATGTCTGGATTTTTTTAAATTGAAACTCATGTTAAAAAATATTCTTCAAAGAAAAACAATTGAAGTTCTAATAAAAAAATAGTATGTATATGTATTCTTCAGCTCTTTAAAATGTTTGGTGTTTTTTATTGCCAAACAAAAGGTTGCATGTATCCACTTGATAATTTTGAATGGCTTTTGTGAATAGCTTTTTTTTTTTCTTTTTTAAATGAGTGATTTAAAAAAAAATAAACAAACACAAACTCAAATTCTAAAAAAACCTCGACCATCTGTAGTGGTTGGTTCACTTACTGTAAACATCTGTCTCTCGAATACCAGCTAGGGAAGTTTAGTTTTTGTTTTTGTGACAGCATACATTCCAGTCAGATTTCTTGAGTGAAACAGTAGCATTTCTTTGTGCATAGATGATCAGATAGTGACAATTTCTGTTTACAAGTTTGGAAGTGGTTACATAATGAGAATCTAATTTCAGAAGAACATGATCTGTGTTTTCTATAGGTAGGATTTTTTCTCAGTATCTCAAGTTCAGTTTCAACTTCTGAGAATATTAGTAAAAAAATTAAGGCCTTCCCTAAACTAATGCAACGCTAAGAGCTGTATTAAACAACAACAATAACAACAACAAGCTTTTGCCATTATGGCCTATTTTTTACCAAGGGAATTTAATAATTGAATTATTAACTAAAATCAGCTGATGACTACAACAAAGACACTTATTACTTGTCTATCTATGAGTCTCAGTTGCATCTTAGACAAGTTTATTAACTTGTAACTCGTAAAAAAGCATGAAAAAAGACTGTAAACTGCAATGCTTTTATGTGTTTTCAATGTAGATTATGTATTAGTGGAAGATCTAGTGTATTTGTGAAAGCTTCAAAAGGAAATGCAAAGCTATATTTGCATGCAGAATAGCTTTGTTAGCATAGTTACCTTTAGTGAGAAAATTTTCTACAAATAGGCAACTACTTTTTGAAAAATAACATACATAACATTTGGAGTTCGCAATGCTCAAGACAGACAGGGATTTTATTGGTGCAGTAGTTTGACACCAGAGGGGTCTTCTGAGGTATTATTTTTTCAAAGTTTTTGAAAATGAGGCCACTTAGCTGCCTGATATGAGCTTACACTTTATCATTATCTTCCAAATTAATATTGACTGCACATGTATGTTTCTGGAGTCTGTGTGTACTCAGAGTATTTCTACAAATATTTTGCAGCACTGTGCAACATGTGACTCCAAGTTCCTTGGAGAGCTGGACTCAGTACACATATCAGCACAGTGACACGGCAGTGCTCTTCATCCCTCCAGATGCCAGGTGCTTTGCTCGGGCAGAAAGTCCTCTGACATTCAGCTTCTGGGGCCTGAACTGTTGTCTTCACACAGCACTGCAATTTAGTATATGATATGCCAGTTTGGTCAGAGTTAGCTTTGTTTTTCTATATAACTCAGGGTATATCATTAGTTCTTACAGCTTTTTGAGGTAAAAGTTGTCTTGCAGTTTGCAAAATAGCAGCAGTTTTTCTTTTCTGCAAAAAAGAGACTTCTAAAATATGTTTCTCTTTAATGCTGTACTTGAGATCTTGTGGTAGTTATTGCTGTCACACCCATGCTCTTAGGTGTGATTTATAATTTTCCAGTAGCAGCTACCACTGAGTATAATTACCTATGTCCTGTCAGAATTTCCTCCCAAAACTATGTGTCCAATAGGCTGTAGCCAAGTATGAGGCAGCAAATAGGAGACGTGGGTACTTGGACCGACTTCTTCGGTCAACTGATTTCATGAGGACTCACTGACTTCAAAGGGCTCTGGAACAATCTCTTAGTTTCTGCTCAAAGCAACTGTAGCCTTTCTTTGATTTTGGGAACTAAAATACTAAAAAGCCAACATATTCATAACTCATTCACTTCTGAATATCTCTATTCTTCCAAGTAACAGCAAGGCAGATAAAAGCAATTGGCTTCTCAACCACATAAGTGGAAAGAGAGTGGATATATTGGACTCATGACAATCATAAATTTGTTTTTGTTATGACCCGTAATCAACAGCATGTGATATAACCTATTGCTATTGCAGGCAGGAGATCTAAAGATGACTGACAGTCTTGAGCAAGCAAGGTCTGGCCGAAAATAGAATGTTCTAAATACAGAACAATGACTTTAATATAGCCCTACAGTGAGAGAAATCTTTTCATTTCTCTGTGATGGGAGACAAGAGAGGATTTATTAGACTTTTGGGAAGCTTTAGAATCTTCAGCAAGTATTCCAAGACACTGGAAATATTTTAGGCAACTTACTCAGTTCATGTAAAGGAGTTTAAATAAATTTACCAACGTATTGATTTCCTTCCATGGGGAAATTTAAGGGCTTTTATTATTACTGTGTTTGTTATTAGCTTGTTCAATTAATTATTCTACACTGTCTGGTGCTAATTTTGGAGAATTCTAAATCTAATATACTCAGTTAGTACATGGAGTGGTTGATTAGCTGAGGATTGAGATAATCCAATGTCAGGGGCTCATGCTTCACTTGTGGATGTTCCAGGAATGTATCAGTGCTCTTAACCTTTATCTAACATTTGCTACATGGTTCATTCAAAACAATAAAATTACAATGAATTATTCAGTTCTAATAATTAATTCAACTTTCTGCATTTTACTTAATTCTTAGTAGAAACATTAAACAAAATGCATTTATTGTACAAATATATTTTGAATATGTCAAACTTATCAAAAGGATTTAGGGCCACATTCTCGCCTGTTATATATGGTTTGAAGACAGGCCCAAGTCATCAAGTGCAAGGAAGGCACATAAAGTTCTCTACTGAATTCTTGCCTCAGTGGTTACTCATCTAAGGTTTGTTTAAGGAACTTGTGAATTGGTTTGCTACTATAAGAATATATAAGTGGGTATATGTAAGCATAGATAGGGAGACATTAGTTTTAAAAGAGAAGATAATATTCAAAAACAGGAGACAGACAAAGGGAAAGCTCTTACACCATTGCATAAGTTCATAAGGCTGATAGGCATATGGTAAACATTTTCTTCTTTTTTTTTCTTTTTTGCCACTAGCACATCCAGCAAATTAAGAAGATGAGGTGAGAGAGAAATAATCAAAAGAATTTGCACTGTAGAAAATGTATAACAATCAGCAATAAAGAGTTGTTATTCATGTTATATTAGTCTGCAAGTGTAATTCAGATGAAAAAGATAAGACACTTAGAAGTTAAAAAGTTGCATATCTAAGGTTGCTTAGGAAAAACACAAATTCTTCCAGTTTGTGCATCCAGAATATTAAGTTAAAAAAACACAAACAAAAAAACAGGTAATTTAATTTCACATTATAAACTTTAATAGGGTCAAATCATAGGTGGATCAAATTATGATTGCTTTGGTAAATTAGGTTCAACTTTTGAATTCAAAAATTTGCAAAAATGAATAATGTTCAACTTTATGACTTTGCTTTTCTGTTGATTTTTTGCATGGTCTTCACAGTATATTATAAATTATAAGAAAAGAAAAGAAAACCAAAATCCATACAATGCTAAGTACAACATTTACCACACCTGCAAAACACATTAAAGTCAGGCTTTCAAGACTCAGCATGGCCTGTTGCCACTTGAGCTACAGGACTTCACATTGTTCAGCTGACAGTAGAGTAATATGGTAGTGAAGAAGGAGCTTGGGCTGCAGATGCCAAGTCTCAGTTGTAAAGGGAACCTAGTTTAGTTTTCTGTCCAAAAAAATCCATCTCAACCCCTGTCCTTGCCTCATTTGCTTCTTGAGATCAGGGAATGGGGTTGGTCATGAGGTTCTTGTCAAGGCAGGATCCCTTCTCTTTTAGTCTCCTCATGCACTCCCAATGTAGTAGTAATGCTGGTAGCAGCTTCCATCATTGCTGTAATGTCACATTTTGGCTGTAAAAAAGGATACAAATTTTAAAATATTTGCTTTTCTGTATACTATGATTTTGGTAGACTGCCAAAACTTTCCTGAAAACAGATAGCGAGAGAAGGGAAAGCTTTGAAGTTCCAAGTACAGCCCAAATCAGAACGGAAATTAATTACAGGAAGAAGCATTTCCAGCAAAGGACTTTGCTGCTCAGTGAATTTGAGGGAAGAGAAATGGGAACTTTAGATATAAATTCTCCACAGTTTGCTGTTGTTGCTCTTTGTTACCAAAGTAAATTCTGGTAGTATTCAGACTGCAAGCTGGGGTAGTATTTGGAACAGCTGGGGCAGGCTGGGCTATGGGCAGCTGGAGCCATGATCTGGAACTGCTCTGTAGTCTCTTTTACTCTTCTCTTCCTCTTTACTCCTACTTATTATAAGTATATATTATACTTATAATATATATATATAAAATATATATACTTATATATAAGTAACTCCAGTTACTATATCTGCTGGAAGGTAACCCCACATACGTAAAAAGGAAAGGAATTATGATTTTGCTAGGAGGCCTTGTGATGTAGACAACTGTGGGAATGAGGCCTAGGGGAAGGCAGTAGAGACAGACCCATCAAGCTGCAAACTTAGAGGGGCTCTCCTAACAGTCACGTGGAACAGTCTTGTGGGTTTCAAATGTGTTTGTGTTTGCTCACAGGCTATGGTTGCCAGATAGAGACTTCAGTGCTTTTCTCTTCTTGGCAGGGAGGCTAAAAGAGGTGTAAGGGTGCCTATGTCCTGTTTCATGTCATTGAGATTTTTGTAGTGCTAGAACAAGATGGAGCTGTTTCTTTCGTCTTGTTCTGACTGTGACTTTCCACTGGTAGGCAGGTGATTCTGCTTCATGATTTAAATCAAGTGGGAAAGAGAAAAAATACGTTTCTTTCCTTGTCTCTTTTGAGAACAGAATAATCCCTGGAGATATAGGACTGTAGCAATCCCTGATCTACTTGACTTCAATCAGGTTTCTGCTCAGTTTTGCACAAAGATATTCACTTGAGATGTGTGAGGTTATAGTTCAAGCTGGTCTTCAGTTGCTAATATCAAATGACACTGCTCCATAAGGTGTAATAATGACCTGAGTAATTGATGAAGTGATTCACTGGCATGACTTAGACATAACCAAACACTGAACATCTGCTATAACCTTTGCAACAGGAGTCCAGCTTCTTGGAGTCAGGCAAGACTCATTTTGGTGACATGTTCTGTTTGATGGCATGTTCTGTCTTTCTCGAAAAGGGTACATATATTTACGTACCACAGAAGCAAAGAATGACTGACTGGTTGATGTTGGAAGGGACCTCTGGAGATCATCTTGTTCAACCCCTCTATTCAAGCAGGGACACCTACAGCTCATTGCCCAGGACTATGTCCAATGACATTTTAGTATCTCCAAGGAGGGAGACTCTACAACCTCTCAGAGTAACCTGTGCCAGTGCTTGGTCACCCTCACAGTAAAAAAATAGTTCCTGATGTTCAGAGGGAACCTCCTGTGTTTCAGTTTGTGCCCTTGAAAGGTCCCTTTCAACCCAAAGATTCTATGATTCTATGACTTGCTCTTGGTGAATCCATGCTTACTGATCCTGATGACTACCTTGCCCTCCATGTGCCTGAAAATGGATTCCAGGATTAGTTACTTCATCATCTAAAGTTTTGAATTATGAAAAGATTTCTAGATAAATCTATTTAATCAATACTTGAATGTTTCTAGCCACACTGGTTGTTTTTAAATACTGCTAAGATAATCTTATTAGATCGTACTTTAGGTTTGTTACTCTCTACTCCCCAACCGCCTCACAAGTTTTCTTTGCAGTAATACTGTTAATTTTTCTTCACCAATCATTTTGAGACAAGTAAGGAGGCTGGAAAAAAACATTCCTTGCAGTTTAAATTGTATGGGTTTTAGTCCATAGATCTATGTAGGGTGCAATTATGTCTGCCCCTAGCTTGTGGTGATAAACTCTGCACACGTAAAAACTACTTAGAAGAAATAAATTATTAAATACGTTCTGGAGGGATAAGGGGTAAGTGATAGGGAAGGAGATAAAATGTGAAGGTAAATGAGAGGGAATTATGTCTAAATAGTCTGAGGCTGTAGTCCAGTGATGACCACCTCTATATATTTATTGCTGTTTGAGACATTTATTTTCTTTCACATGATGATTTAATGCAAAATACAGAGATGGAACCAGTAACCTCATTGCCCCTTCTTTATCTAACACTTTCTGCTAGGATGAAAACCATTCTTCTTTTATTTCATTTTTGATTGCTCAATTTTAAGACAAGGTCTTGTGTGAAAATTTCAGTTAGGTAATCTCAAAGTTTAGCAACGTTTGTAAGGAGAGTTAACATCACTCATTTTACCAGCAGATAGAGATGGAAAAAGTAATGAGGTTCTGGATGGAGAAGACCATCTCCTAAGGGGCTGAAACCAAAGCAGCAAACTTTACACTAAAAACTTGCTAGCAACAAATGCTCTGAGCATTACCTCCTAAGCAAATTAGACATAACCCCTTTCACAACATAATTAATCTATCAATTAGACAATTTGAGAGGCAACATCTCTGTAGCAGGTATAGATGCTAATGACTCAGTCATTGTAAAAACTGTGAAAATAGGCTGTAACAAAAACCGAGGGCTTCTCCAGAGAAGAGACATAGAGACAATAGTAAGATTTATGTCTCTGTGGAGTCTGTAATTTTGAGTACTCATTGGAGTTAAGGAACTTAGTTTGGAACTTGGATGTTTTAGTCTGGGTGAAGAAACAGGAATAGTTTCAGTAATAGAGGAATGCAATAAAAAAATTCAGTGGTAGCTAGTTTTTTCCATTCTTGATTGATTGATTGAGTTTATTCTGCTGCAGTGTTTGGTGTGGGTTTTTGTTTGTTTGTGTGTTTGTTTGCTTTTAATCTGCATAGTTTTCATGAAGGTGGCTGGGGAAAAATATATTATGGGCTTAGGAAATGTGGATTTTGATGATTGTGTTACGGGTGGATTGATGGCTGCTGCAAGAAGGATGTGCTCCTCATTTGTCTCTCATCATGGGTCTGGTTAAAGTGGGATTTTTTTACTGTGTGAACCTGCAGTGCTGAACTTGGTAACATTGTGTCATGGTATTGCAGGGGCCAGGAGCGCTGGGGGCTCCCCATGATGGGGCAGGGCAGGGCCTGGCAGCCAGGGCCTGACTCACCCCCAGGCAGGAGCGGGGCATCAGGGGGCACCAGGGCAGACCCAACCGCGGGCATCTGGCTTCTCCCTGGGGATGGGCCAAGGCCAAGATGTGGGCCTGTGGGTGGGCCTGGCTCAGTGAGGCCCATGGCCAGGCAGGGCTGTGGGGAGCTGGAGACCAGCCCTGCTGCAGCATCGCTGAGGCAGGGGCTGATGGCCCCAGGGGGCTGATGTGGGTCCTGGGCTGTGGGCAGGGTGGGGGGAGCCCCAGGGGGCTGGGCAGAGACAGTAACAGGGCTGGTGGTGCCCTTGGAACATGTTTACTGAGAGGTTTTCTGCAAATATTTGTTTTGGAGATGCAATGTAGGCGGGTGGCATTGTATGATTTGGTTTACTAACATTGCAATTTCATTCTGGAGAACTGGGAAACACCGTGAAGGTGAAAATGTGTAAGAACTCAGTTTTCAACAGAAGGAACTCTCACAACTTCTGGCAATGTTGCCGTCAGTCGGGACCCTCTGCCTTCTATCCCTGGCAACTTCTCAGTTACACCAATACTGAACTAGAACAGCCTCCCTGTGCATGTCCTATCCATTGGAAAGATGATTAAATAGTATAGGAATGGAAATTTTTGTGGCTAGATAGGCGAAGACCTACGTGCAGACAGATGTTGATGCACTGATTTCAGTTTCATGGCTGGAATTGCAATTTCTCTCACCTTACACTTCATTTTTTTGGCGATAGTGTGTGAAAAACAGCTCAGTGGCTTATTTTTGACTGTGCACTAACCAACAATGATAGTATCTGGCACATCATTTGTGTAAAGTAAGGATAAAAACTTTTTCACTTATAAGAGGTTTTTCATGTTATGAATTTTCTTTGAATGAATTTTCAGTCATTCCAGTCATCCTGACTATGAAAATTTTAAGAGAATTTCTTCCTGAATTACCTAGGCTCTTAAAAAAAATCATATGGGAGAGAGGCAGATATATTAATCAGAGCGTGCTCGTGCACAGAGAGGCATATATGATTTCATCAAGGGTAATTGTTTTACTAGTAACAACTTGGAAGTGACACAGTCGACATTACCTCAAGCATAGCAAGAACCTTGCTGTAATAGCTGTTGAAGTGCCTTTTGGTATGTTTCTTGCTGTTAGGTTCAGAAACACAGAAATAATATTAAAAGGCCCAAGGAGGCTAAACTATATGCTTGAAGTGAGGACTGAATAGATGATCTGAACTTCATGCCACTGGGTGGATTATTCTGTCTCCTATTCATCTGATTCCCTATCTACAGTCCCTGAATGCTGTACCTTGACAGGCTTGAGGGTTATTATCTGATCTTTAATTTCAGTATGTCTCAGCACGGTCTTGAAGTTCTCTTTGGATTCTGTTCCTTTGACTTCAGGTTTGTCCTTAATCTTTTTTTTTTTCTTTTTTTTTGGATAGGTTTTTTCACCTTCTTTAGCTGTATCTTGTCCTCCTTTTCCTCCTCCTCCTTAATCTCAGGCTTGACCTTTCTCTTATCCCTGACTTGAGAATCAGCCTTTTCTTTTGACACAGTACTGGCACTCTCTCCCCTTCTCTTTGACCTTAGACCTAACCTTTCGTATGTCCTTCATTTTTACTATGTTTTATTCTACATGCTTTCTTGGCATTGCTACTTTCAGGCCTGGAGTTTCCCTAGGGGGTTTATCATTCCATTTACCATTCAGAATTTCTTAACACAGCAAATCACTCTCTTCTGCATCATCAGCATTTCTCTTGTGTGTGTTGCTGTTTTGGGCTCAGGCTTCATGAGTTTAATTCTTCCTGACTTCTCATAGCAGTTTGCAAATACTTCAGAAGATTTCTTTTGGTTTGTTTTGTTTTGATTCAAACTGAGTCTAACATCTTTGGTTCCAACCTGCTGCTTGTGTTTTGGGTTATTTTTGTTTTGTTTTGTGCTTGTTTTCTTTTTTTCTCCTCAATATTTTTTTTTTTTCTGGAGCTTTTCAGATTTTTGACCTGTAGCATTAATTATTAGGTTTGTTGGGGACCTCATTGTACTGCTGTGAGATCTACCTGTAGCTGGCTTTCCTCTTCTGAATATCCCCCTCCTCCCAAACTGTCCAGGCAATAAAGAGCTGAAGTAGCATCATCTGCTCATCTGATATTCAATTCTGGGATATTGATGCTGAGAGAACATCACAGAACTGCCCAGATGAATTTACCTATTGTTTAGTCAGTGACTTTCTATTTATAGTTCAAAAAATTTGAAAATTCAATTGCTACAGAATGTGTTGCTACGTATGAAATTTTTTAATTTAGCAGTGGAAAGAGATTATTAAAATGTTCAAAAGAAAGAACTTGTTATGAAGGTGTATTAATGGGGAGAAATATGTAAACATGGTAAAATACACAGATTTAAAGATGTATTTAAAGATGCTAAGACTGCATTTAAAATGATACATTTTCTTAGAGGGTCTTCCTGAACCTCTCTGCTCAAACTGAAGTTAATTACAATAGTCCAGTCACTGTGATGAATAAAATTGAACATCAAAGAATAAACAAATATCTTTAGCTTATATTGGTATTGTTAAGAGCTGTCAGAGGTTTTTGGGATAATGAGAGAGAGTGGGTCATCATATTCAAATCAGAATAAAACAAAAAAACCCTGAATTTTTATGATACAGAGATTTTATTTCTCAGGTAAAGACTAAGAAAACTGTGTAAATATAATGACAGAACATTATTGGTTTTGTATCACTCTAAAATGAGAGACTGTTGTCTCTCAATTTAGATAATTCTGAGAAAGGAACTAATTAAGTAAGCTTAAACTAAGTAACATTAAAGCTAGGGTCATTATAGAGCCATCAGGTTTAAGTTACCTATGAGTCTGTGGACTGGTGAGAAAACCTGATTTAGACTTTAGGAAAATATTCTTAAAAGGACTGTCAGTTCCCTTAATGTTTTTATTAAGATTTTATAATTATGAAGAAATTGGTTGTCACAAATATGGAAAAAAAATGATACTGTAAAAAAGAAAAATATATGTAGACAACCTCTATATTTTGTCTTAGAATTTGACTACTAGTCTTTTAATATGTGTACCCATGCTTCCTGGTACAAAAGAAGTGCAGTATTTGCAGTTGTTTTTTGGAGAGCAATTGCCTATTACAGAGATGAAGTCTAAACATCTCCTTGTAAATGGACAAGGGAGAACAGTACAGTTCACTAGAATATATAGAGTCTAAACTATAATCTCATTTTCTACAATTAAAATCAGTCTGGCCAGGACAATTCGAGGATCTGTAAGACAAACTGAAGGTGAAAAGGATAAACCAGAAGTACAAAGATAAACTTGGAAAACCTAGTTCACAAGTAGTACTTTCTTCATTCATTTTTACTCTTTAAAGCTGGAGACTATTTTGGTGCTATGGCGGGACAGTAAATGCAATCCCCGTGTTTAACAGTAAAGCCAAGGTGAGTTTTGTTCTCTTCCTGTAAGAGGAATTAAGCTATAAAGGCTGCCAAAATAAAGAAATGCAAGTTTAAAACAACTGAGAAAGGAAGCTGTGTTAGTCTTAGTGGATTTTCACTGTCCAGCCATTCCTTAAATCCTTCTTCATTTCTTATATCCTAGATTTAATCACCTACTACTGTTGGAGAATTGGAAGGGCTGTCAAAGTCTATGTGAGCAGTTAAATCTCCAGTAAAAGTCCCACTGTCATGTGGAGAGATTTAAGACATTACTGTAGCTTGGAATAAAGATTGCCCTAAACTTCAACATCTGATTCCTCAACGGGTGTGTATGAAAATTCGCAGTGTTGCCAGGCTTCCCCTGCAGCCAGTGTCCAGATGGACACTTTCACAGTTTATCTAGAGTGTTTCACACATTCCTTATTCATAAGGAATTTTGCTTTCCTTCCATATTCTCCTTTTCAGACATATATTCAGATAGCCGTCTGCTGGTATTTATTTCCAATTTATAAAGATAATCACCGTCTTTACACAGAGTTGAGGCCTATGTTTGCAGCTGTTACAGTGAATTGCACTTATAGGGAGTGGTTTGGATGTGGTGTGCCAAAACATTCATGAAAAAGAGTTATTCAGTGTGATTTAAGATTGCAGAATCTGTCAGTAGCAAGTAAATGTTAAAGCCTGATTTCATTTACACCATTGATTTTGGTCAAAAGTGAAGTCAAAAATCTGATGTTTTTTCTTTAAATGGTATGAGAAAATTTTCTGAAACGCAAGATGTTAACTCAGTGTTGTGATCCTTCAGATCTTTATTGCTAAAAACTAGTTTATTTCTTAAAATACAGTATAAATACATAGACATATTTAGAGAAAATATGTTTGTATGCATAAGTGTGTATAGATGTATAGCTTGTGATTATCAGTTATCTGGTAGTCATGTCTGTTCCTACTGATGAATAACATGCAGATGGACCCCAAAAGTCATATAAGTTTTGGGAACACGTTTGTCAACTTATTGCAGAAATGTTTCTACAGTGTTAATAGGCAATATACTGTTGCCAAATGCATTGTGTGATTTTTCAGAAATGATAAATTTGTTTCACATATTAGCAAGTTAATAGGAATACTTGATGGCCTCACCCTTGCTCTTATAATGTGTTTTGAAATGGTATTTTTTATACAAAGTGCTTCTTCGTATTGATCAAATTAATGAAAACAAGAATAAATGAAACAAAGTGCCTTGGTACTTTAAGAGAGATACAGACAAAAATATACAAGCAATGCATAAATTTCCCCTGCAAAATGTGTGCAGCTATAAATGCCATAAAATAAACTCTGCTAGCCTTTGAGGGAAGAGAAGTATTTCAGCTAATAGTCTTTGAACCTTTGCAAATTATCTGAAATTACAGAATCATAGAATCATAGAACAGTTTGTGTTGGAAGGGACAGTTAAAGGCCATCTAGTCCAGCCTCCTGCAATGAGCAGGGACATCTGCAACTAAATAGAGCCCCATCCAACCTGAACTTGAGTGTTGCCAGGGATGGGGCGTCTACCACCTCTCTGGGCAACCTGTACCAGTGTTTCACCACACTCACTGTGAAATTTTTTTTCCTTTATATCTACTCTAAATCCACCCTCTTTTAG
>NW_010517675.1:0-1501 GCF_000687285.1 Phaethon lepturus
GCGCTGCAGCGGGTGCTCGGCTTGAGCCCTTGGTGCTCTAATGAAAGCCTCAGGAACAAGAACAGCGGTTTGTTCTGCGCTTTGTGCTGGTTGTGCTGGGCAGCTTGTTATTACTTGCAAAATACTGATATCGGGACCCTGGTGCTACGGGAGTTGGTGCCGAGGGTTAATGTGCGTGAGCTGTTACTCACGGAGAAATCTTGTATGCAGCTGTGTTATTGAGTTCACGTAAGTAAAGGATGTGAATGGAGCAGAAAGGTCCCACGTCTGAGTGTGAAAACAGAAAGGCTGGAGTCTGAGGGACTCTATTCGGTGAAGACCAACACGTATCTTTGGCAAACGCCACATTTTGTTGGTGCCTGGGTGGTATTACATTTCATTACCCTGTAAAAAAGCCAGTGCGGATGATTTTGGTGTTAGTGAGCCTGGTGGCATCACTGAGAAGAGACAGGGAGATGAAAACATGACTGACTGTTTTTTCCCATTGTTCAGACTCCACCTTCCGCTACACCGGCAGCCCCGACAGCCTGCGCTCCCGGGCCCCCATGATCACCCCGGACCTGGAGAGTGGGGTCAAGGTCTGGCATTTGGTCAAAAACCACGACCATGGAGACCAGAAGGAAGGAGACCGGGGCAGTAAGATGGTGTCTGAGATCTACCTGACCAGGCTATTAGCTACAAAGGTAACTGCCATGCACCAAATTCGCTTGGGAAACACATGGGGAGGTCCCTGTAGACACACGTGCCGGGGTCCTGAGCCCCAGGGGCTGGGTGGCTGCTGGAGCAGCAACAGAAACCCAGCCCACGCTTCTCACGCCGCAAGGTGACTGCTGCAATACTTCTGCACGGCATTAAAACACAAAGAGTCGGAGAAGCAGCAGTGCCTGTCAATATTTAGCAGCTTTCCTTGGCCAGAGGGAGTTTTCCTGCCTTTCACCGTGTGGTCATCACTGTAGATAATGCAGATCTGGTTTTGAAAGCAAAAGAAATTTTCAGGTTTAGAAATAAAGAGTAAGTGCGGCTGTGAGTAGCTGCAGGCTGGAGCGTTCCCCCGGGGTCCTCTGGCAGCGCAGTCGGCGTTCGGAAGGACCCCCACCTTGCTTAGTCCGGTGGGGGCCGTGGCGGCACTGTGCGGGGCTGTGCAGAGCTGGCAACACCGTCAGGTGTCCCCTCCTGCCGCCGCCGCCTGACCAGGGCGTGCGCCCGTCCCTCCCTTCACCTTCTCGCGTGCTGCTCCCATTAGGGTACGCTGCAGAAGTTTGTGGACGACCTGTTTGAGACGCTGTTCAGCACGGTGCACCGCGGCAATGCCGCGGGCCATCAAGTATATGTTCGATTTCTTGGATGAGCAGGCAGATAAGCACGGCATCCACGACACGGATGTGAGGCACACGTGGAAGAGCAATTGGTAAGAATGGAGGAGGGGGGTGGAAGGAGGGGCAGACTGGAGTGCTGAGCCATTATCTGTGTCCTGGTTTAAAACAGAGACGGGGAAAGAGCC
>NW_010517675.1:1661-3057 GCF_000687285.1 Phaethon lepturus
GGAACAACCAAGTCCCATAGCTTCGAAGCGTGAGACGTACCACGAAGCCGTGCTAATGCTTCTCAGCCAGCACCTCTGCTGCCCGGTGTCCCGCGCAGATGAGGCACTGGGGTTTGATCCCGGTCCATGCTGCGCCCCGTGCGCACACGAGCTGAAACCCCGGCGCCGTGTTAAACCATAAACCCGGCTGTCTCTGAGTCCTCTGCCCGGGTGGGAGCTGGGCACTGGCCTCAGACGCCTGGACCTTGGAAATCGCTGGGTTTGCAGAGCCGGGTTGCTGGCGGGAAGTGGGACACCCTGCCTGCGCGACCCTGCCTGCGCGACGCTGCCTGCGCGACGCTGCCGGCGCGACCATGGCTGCGCACGCGACCATGCCTGCGCGACGCTTCCTGCGCGACCCTGCCTGCGCAACCCTGCTGTGGCGTGAATGGGGGCACAGGCTGCGAGGGGAGAGCTTGGCGAGCCCCAAAGCTTTGGGCAGCAGCTGGAACATCTGGGCAGCAGGAGAAGGGGGCAATGGGGCAAGGAGCCAGCCCCGCCTGCGGCCAGGGCTCAGCCTTCTCCGAGCAATGGGAGCTCTCGCGTCCCTGCCTCTGCTGTTATTTTAGGATTAAAAGCTCCGTGGGTTAGAAATTTACCTCTGCGAGGAAGAAAAAAAAGCACAACAAATGGTTCCTCCACGAAGACTTTGTATTTTCCCCCCCGAGTCCCTCATGGTTTAAAAGGGCTCTAATCATCACAGCTGCAAAAGCTGGGTTCCCCGCTAAGGCTGTGGGAAGCAAAAAACAATTTCTTGAAAGCCTTAGAAGAAGGAGTTATTAGGATAAAAACTCTTGAATCACAAAAAAAGATGAGACTTCTTAAAGCAATAAAAAAGAAAGCACCAACCAGCAGAGTTTGCTCTGCCAGAGCCATCAGACCACACGAGCCCTGGTCCTTCCTTCTGCCCCCGAGCATGGGGGCTTGGGAGAAAGGGAAGAATTTGGTCTCTGAACAGCTCTGCTGAGCACTTTGGTCAGCTGCAGCATTCCCGGGAAGCAAATATTGGTGGGGAAATGGGAGAGGGCTTATACCACTGGAGCAGGTCAAAGCAAGCGGGGGCTTTGAAGAGAGAGACGGGGTAATGGGGGTGAAGGGAGCTGGCACTGCCGGGGATGCGGCTGAGCTGCTTGCCTGCGGTGCAGCAAGAGTTAAGGCTGAAGCCTTCAGTGCAGCTGGCTGAATAGATGGAGAGAGCTGGGACTTGAAAGGTAATAGAAAGCAGCAGCTGGTTTTTTGATCCTGCTATACAGCCAAAGAAAAAAGGAATAATAATTCCCCTTTGATTGCAAAGGCCTTGGGATTTGGGGACAAAGCCTCTGATGCCTGCTGCACCGCTCGCAGATGATGGACCGCG
>NW_010517676.1:0-210 GCF_000687285.1 Phaethon lepturus
TGCCGCCCCTGCTAAGCAGAAACGTTCCTAAGCTCCTCCGCCTGCCTTTCTTTCCCGGCTGAAAAGGAGAACTAAAGCAGTTCATGTTTCTCCTCGGTACCCAATAAGCAGCTTTGGATAACACCGGGGTCTTTCTTCTCAGGCAGTCATGCTGAAAAACCTCGCAGCTACCAGAGAATCATGTCAAGCATTTAGAGGCATCGATCCATT
>NW_010517676.1:257-653 GCF_000687285.1 Phaethon lepturus
AATAAGGCGCGTTGGTTCGGTACTCCCCGCGGCTGCCCCGCCGCCAAGAAACTAAATATTTTTTATTGCGCAGGCAAGGCTAGGAAAATATGAATGACTAACTCTGATTATCGTGCGCATTAAGCCTCCACGGGGAATACCCCCTATTTTATTTTATAGATCGGGAACCTTCCCATCTCTGACAGCCCCCTCCCCGCTGAAGGAGCAGGTTAATGATGCCCAATTCCCCTCTCCCCCCTTAAATAGCACTTTTCTTCCCATCCGCCCCCGGCTCTCAAAAGGCCCATTTGTGGGCTCGGGGATGGCAGGAAATCGCTGCAAAGCCGCGGCTCCGCCGGGCTTTGTCCTGCCAGCCTTTCTCCGAGACGGCGGGCTTGTGGCCCCCCGGGGGGGGGG
>NW_010517676.1:705-2389 GCF_000687285.1 Phaethon lepturus
CCCCCCAGGGGCCCCCCCCCAGCCTCTGCCCGCCGAAAAAAAATATATTCGCCGCCCTCTCCATCCATGCTGAGGCACTGCACCCGGCCAAAACAAGGAGCAAACCGCTGCTATTAGCGCCGAGATGTCAGGGACACAAATAAAAAGCGGCCGCGCTGGAGGTGACGGTTGCCCTCCACCACGGTTATTTAGCTGGTTAGTTAACTGCTTGACCTTCCAAGTCCTACTTAACACAGCGTAATAGCCAAACCCATCCCGACAGATTAGATGACCCAAGATAATAGAAGAGTGATCAGGAATAAAATAGCTTTCCTAATCGCCGAAGGATTTTTAGCTGCGCAGACTTGACTGCGCTCATTCACAGGGCTTAGTCAATTGAAACCGAATCGCGAAGCTCTGCGGCAATCAAAAAGATTTAAGCCAAATCTCATAACCAGCCCGGCGGAGGCGGCTCTCATACCCACCCGGGCGGAGGCGGCCCCGCTCGCCCCGGCACAGCCGACAGCCCAGCAGCTCTTCCAGCCAGGGTGGGGGTTTTTTTCTTGCCTTTTTTTTTTTTATTAAATAGGACCTGTGCAAAAGGAATCCCTGGAGCTCACGCCCAGAGGTCTGTTTTTTAAAACAATAGCTAAACCAAACATGCAGCCAGCAGAAACTGAGAAAAAAGGAGGTAACGGGACTTACTGCACTTGAGTCTCGCTCTTTCAGAAGAAGCCGGTGTCAGGGGTGAAGTCACAGCCAAAATAAAGAGAAGACAGAAAAATAAAGCAAGTTAGACTAAGTCTTAAAACAGAAAAATAAATGTAGGAGCTCCTCCTTGCACGGTCGCCGGCTTAACTCAAAACCTATCTGGGCTGCCTTTGGCTTTGCTTTAAAATTCCCGTCCCCCATCCACCCGGCTCCCGCTGCCTCCTGCCCCTTCCCTTTTGTCAATGTGATTTATTTGGCAAACCACACGGAGGGAAGGGGAAATACCCTGAAAGGCAAAAGGAACGGCATCAGCCCAAGGCGCTTGGACCCAGAGTCACTGACACAGAAGGTGCCGACCGCCCATCTCTGCGGCCACACCGGCGGGATGTGGTTTTGCCGTTAATTTGTTCACAACCAGCCCTGTTTTCCCTGGGATCTCCTGACCATTTGGTACAGAAAAACGCACGTGATCGGATAATTGCTACCAATGTTTTTTTTTCTCACTGGCTTTCACAGGGAGGAAAAACACCCCAAATCCACCAGCAGAAGAGGCCAACAGCTTCGTGAGGCCGTCGGATAACCGCCCTGCAAACGGGGGTATGAAGGGACGAGACCTCAGGTCTTTGCCTGTGAACGGGCAGGGGGATCTGTGAGGGAATTCTTCAACGCTGTTGGTTTGCAACTGAACTCACGCATCGTTTTATCTTCTAAAAAATTGTCATATCGCTAATAAGAAGAAAAAAACCCCAGCAAGTTTGCTAGTGAGTACTGCTGGTTTCCAGACCATTGGCAGTCTCTGACGGCGATGGAGAGGAGGAGGAAGGCTGCTTTGCCATTCAGGCACAGCTGAACGGGGATGCAGGACCTGCAGCAGGACTCCACCAAAGCCAGCGAGGACTCCGACCTGCGCGAAGGCAGCGAGGAGAAGTGGCGATCTGCGTTCCCTGCCCCAAACGAGCCGGACGGCTCCCTTCCTCCTCTCCCCAACCCCACC
>NW_010517676.1:2473-2743 GCF_000687285.1 Phaethon lepturus
CGCGACCCTGCCGCTGGGAATGTCCCGCAACAGCGGCGGCACCTCCCTTAGCCGCCGAGGCCGATTTAAGGAGCTTTTTGAGCATCATTTAGGGAGTTTTTGAGCATCATTTAGGAAAAGCGGCATCCCTAAAAGCACGAGCCCTTCGCCTGAAGCCCGCAGCCCCCAGGGACCACGTCGACCCGGCCCCTCGCTCTCACCTCTGTGGTCCAGGTCGTGATGGTTTTTCTCGTCCTTGACGGCGAGGTGTGCCTGGCTCCCCAGGGCGCC
>NW_010517677.1:0-6016 GCF_000687285.1 Phaethon lepturus
TCACCTGGGGTCTCCCACTTCATGGCTTCTCCTTTAAGACCGCCCGCGGTACTCAAACGCCACGCCATCGGCGAGAAAGCAGGCTACGGGGGTGCGGTTCTTACGGCGCTGAAGCGTTATGATGCGGAGAGAACAATTAAAAAAGTAATTACACAAACAAGCTATTAATTAAAAAAGAAAACAGGGAAATGGAGAGAAGGGAAAAAAAAATAACCCAAGCTCTTCCATTCATCCTCCGGATAATGGAATTTGCTTCCTTTCTCCAGCATGTGAATAGCCTAACAAAAACAACTTGAGCTTTATAAATAGCTTTTCATGTCCATTTAATGAAAATGATTTGGGGAAAGAGACGATTGTGCCATCAGTATTCTCCCGAGGAGCCTGGCATGCCGTTGTGTTTAGTTTGAAAGTGTAAATCTCTTTTGTTCCAATAATATATGGCGTTAGCTGCTTGTCCTCAGTCTTTTTCTGTTAGTTCATTACTACACAATTACCATTCACGCTTCATTAGCATCTCTGTCTCTCTTGGGGAGGTTCCCCCCCCCCCCCCCCTTTTTTTTTTTTAAGGCGAAACTCTGCCCTTTTTATCATACTAATGCTATTGGGAACCAGGCAATGTGCTAATTAGCTGTTACTTTTCATGTCTTCGGATTGAATTCTCCAACTTAGGGCGGGGGGGGTGGGGGTGGAGAGAAGAGATTAATATAAAAAGATGAATACTGATTGATCAAAACTGCATCTGAAGAGGAGCGGTTTTGTTCGCATCAGAAAAGTCCTCATTTTCATCTCAAGCATAATAAAGCGCCTGAAAAAAACCCAAATTCTTCTGAGCAGGAGGGAAAGCTTTTTTATTATACCTCTATCTTAGCCGGTACGCCTCGCTTTGCCTTTTCAGGCCAGAGACCTTTGAGTTTCCCAACAAAACCGGCCACTATTGATCCATTTTACACGTTTGAGTTGATAGATCTAATCCCAGGGATCACTGGCTGAAAGGGGGGCACTCGGTTAAGCCTAAAGTTCCTTTTCACGGCACCAGGTTGATGGGTGCCCACCCGAAGGGCAGGGAGGGGGTGGCTGTGAGGGGTCGGTCCCGCTCCCCTCAGCTCTGTGTCCCCCCCACAGCCACCTCCGCCGTGGTCCCCATCCCCGGCACCTTCTCCTGGCCGCTGGCTGCCCGCGGCAAGCCCCGCCGCGGCATGCTGCGTCGCGCCGTCTTCTCCGACGTGCAGCGCAAGGCACTGGAGAAGATGTTCCAGAAGCAGAAGTACATCAGCAAACCTGACAGGAAGAAGTTGGCGGCCAAGCTGGGCCTCAAGGACTCACAGGTGAGAAGAGGCACGGGGTGGGGAGGACAGAGGGGGTGAGAAGAGCTGGGCCCCACACTCCTGAGGGCAGCTTGAGGGCAGGGGAGGAAAAGGAGACAGGAACAGGGAGAACTGCCGACAACCAGGAGAAAGCCCAAAGCAAGTTACAGAGCCATGAGTGTCAGAGCCAAGAGAGCGGCACGATTCCCAGCTGGGTGAGTAGGACAGGACAGACTATGGCAATAATGCCCCTCAACCCCTCTCCTAGGGGTGAGACCCCAAAGGACAGGTTCTGTGGTTCCTGTTAGCTTCGGTATGGGCACGAGCAGGGTTTTGAGGGTGCAACCAAGAGGCCTTTCCTGGTCCCTGTTTTACCGAATCATTTCATTTTGGTGTTGCTTCGCCCCCGCCAGGTGAAGATCTGGTTCCAGAACAGGAGGATGAAGTGGAGGAACTCCAAAGAAAGAGAGCTCCTCTCCTCTGGTGGCTGCAGAGAACAGACTCTACCCACCAAGTTCAACCCTCACCCAGACCTCAGTGATGTAGGCAAGAAATGCTCAGGAGAGGAGGAGGAGGAAGAGGAAGTTCCTCCCGTGTGCCCGCCCAGCCCCCAGCATCCTTTGACCTACCACCAGTCCCCAGAACATCTACACTTGAGGGATAGACTGGACTCCCAGATGTCTCCTTCTCCGTCCCATTCTAGCAGCCCCAGCAAACCTTCAGACTTCTCAGACTCAGAGGAAGATGATGATGAAGGGGAAGAGGAAGAGGAGGAGATAACAGTCTCTTAGATCACCCTGCCTGCCCCTACCATCACATGGGGACATTGCAAAGATGTAAATAAGACAGAGTGCTATAAATTGAAGAGGTGATGTCCCACCCAAATGTCCACATACTTCTCCAGAGCAGGTTCTTTATCACATAGCCACAAGATTTTCCACTTATAGGTATTCCTTATTTCCCCGCCCCCCACGTGGAGATTCTCGTATTCACAGCATCTGCTAACCTTTCCATAAATCCCTCTGCTTAACAACCAACATTTGCTCCATTAGCTACCTTCACCTGAAAGCAAGCAACTCCTTGCTTTATAGCAGGGAGGAAGGTACACCCTTCCCCCCCAGATAGGAAAAACCAAAAAACCAATCTATATTGTATTGCCATGCCATTATATAATGCTGTGGCCATTTTCACCACCTTTCAAGTGAATTTCCAGCTACTATTAAGACTTCAAAACCCCAAAGACTGGTCTGATCCAGCAACTCTTTCCTCCGAAAGTAAATAACCTTGAGGGACACAGACCAGACGCTGCCTCCCTCCTCACCCCGAGCAGCGCAATCCTCGCACAACAGACCCCCTGAAGCCCCCGGAATGACTTAGAAGGTATAATGCAAGTGTGCCTTGTGTAATGGAGACCTTACATATTTATATGCTTTTCAGTTTAATTTATGCATCAATATTATATTCAAAGCACTGTCTAACCCACCTTTTTGCCCACAGGCCTGTGCTTATTTTCCGCTTTGCTTCTGCTATCCATGATGTGGACAGAGGAAAGTGGATATGCCTCTTTGATTTTTTTTGACTGAACTTTGCTGTCTTTGCACAGCTTATATGAACTGTACACTATTTTGTACACTTACTCTGTATGGATGTTTTATACCAAGGTTATTGTGAATGAATATAACGATGGTGCAACAAGGTTTCTCTCCTTTTTTTAATTAAATGACGGCTAAACTACAGACAAACGTAGCTGTTGAATTGTGTAACTTATAAAGAAACACTTATTTTGTATTTTACCATGTACAGACTTTAAATATGTATATATAATAAAGTGAATGATTGTCAAATAAAAAACCCTGTACATTTACAACTTTGGTCATTCAGTAATACTTGGTTCTGGCTTACAGGCTGTGTCTGGGGCCAAACAGGGAAAGAAAAGAAGACTACCTTTTATCAACAGTATAATGATTCAATAAGAATTTATCAGCTTCAAATTAAATAACCTTACGAGAATATCTACCTGCTTTTTAACTGGGGACCAACTCGACCAAAGGATTAAAGGTTTTCTGCCGTTAAAATGAACACATGTTGTCCCTCCTTGCACTTAAATGCAACTTAATTTCTGCTGATGATACCCTGTGGTCCCCTCTAAAGCCCTTCTGACTCTCCTCCTTCCTTCCAGATACTGCCCAGGTAGGTCAGGGGGGGACTCTTGCCCTGCACCACCCTGCTAAGATACTGCAGCTACCCAAATTACATACTGGGAGCATGTAATTAGAATATTCTTACAGGGTAGAGAAGCAGAATGCGAGCGATAGCCTTAAGACCAGCCAAGACTTAAGTCCTCAGCCTCAAGTCCAGCCAAGGATCACTTCTACAACGCCAGGCAAATCTGTAACTACCTGCCCGTGTTTTTAGATACAAACACACACTAAAGAAGTGTCAATATTGTCCTCCTTGCAGACAGGCAGCGGAGTTCTGCTAAAACAGAGATTTCATTACAAAGTGAGCTTATTTTCTGTTCCATAGACTCTGACTAATGCCCACCACTCACAACACGCCAAAACAGAAGAAATAAATGCAGCAGATGTCACCTGAATACAACTACACCTTTATGCTCCACTTCACTGCCACAAGCAACGACAAGAAAGGGAGAAGAGAATGATTCCAGCTGGAAGAGACCTACAATGACCATCTAGGCCAACTGCCTGACCACTTCAAGGCTGACCAAAAATTACAGCATGTTATTAAAGGGCATTGTCCAAAAACCTCCTAAAAACTGCCAAGCATGGGGCATTGACCACACCTCTAGGAAGCCTGGACCAGGTCTTTAGCTACTTTCTAGTTAGGCAATTGGACACACCTAAGGCAGGACACACTGTCACTTTAATCATCTTCTACCGCTGACACCTTACAGCCATTAGCACTTGCTGACCTACACCTGAGATAGGGCAGAGAATGGATAAGGTACATACAGCATTTATCCCACAAAAGACAGTGAAACACTGAAACAGCGTAAGGGTTTGTTGGGTTTGGTGTTTGTTTAAAAAGAAAAGGGCAAAAAAGCTGTTCCAAGAAAGGAGCACATCTCCCAAGCATACCTAAAACATCACGCAAAAGTGTATTAAACAGCAACTAGCACAATCTACTAGAGTGCTCACCCGGGGCAAGTGGGAGAGCAGTTCCAGGCATTATCAACAGTTCATATACTGGAGGATGTATTGATCTCCATCTATTCACTGTAAGTCATAGAGCACCCCACGACAATTACTTATAACTTAAATTTTCCTAGTCCAGTAAGCGTAAGACCACAGTTGAGTAACCTATAAAGACAGATCTAATTCAAAACACATATTTTCTTTTAAAATTTGCAGTGTACACCAGAGACCACAGGTACCATCACACATACCACGATACTCAAGAAAGGAACACATTCAAAACAAGAACAGGTATCGCTTATACAAGCTCTCTTGATTCAGTGTTCAGCTGAAGCTACTTATCTCACACCCTCTACTCCTTATAGCTTGTCTGCACTTGGAATGTTACCAAAAAAATTATTTCAAGCTACTTCTTTCAGCATGAGTGCTATCGCATCTTACTCTGCTAGACAAATATCCTTACTCAAAGAAAAATAAGCTGGAATTGCCACTTAACAGGAAAAAGCCCTTACTTGAAATGTGACACTTATCAATCTTAATCCCCCCCCCACTGCTCATTTTTTATAGCATGAACATGACCACCAAGCAAACCCATGTGAGATTCAGGGTTACCTTAAAAAATGAAATAAAAGAGCTGGGTTTTTTTGCTTACCAACCACTGCCAGACTGCATCTGCAGCTTGTTGGAAAAAGAGTCTCCCTCACCAAGGCTGCCATTTTATACTCTGGATGGTGAAGCCCAAGCTCACAGCTACCATGCACTAGCTCCTGCAGGACAGCCATGCCAGGAGAAGTCCTGCAACAGCAGCTCCCCTTCCCGAGGTCTTATGTCAGAGGCATACACTTACTCGTTTACCTCAGCTGTGGAGAGATTCCAGGTGCTTTGGGAGGACCTGACGACAAGTGGATCTGTTCCTGGTGTGCATGACACTGGGAGATCAGCTTGGGTGTTATTTCTAAGAGCAAAATGTTTCATAATTTGCTGCTAACATAGAGTTTCGGAGGCCACCTCCCCACCACTGTCCCCTGAAACCAGCTAACCTTGGCGAGGCTAGTACAAAGCTGCTGGCCCTGGAATGGGTTGATTGATTGAGTGATGGATGCATCACTCTATGCTTTGGGAAAAGGGAAAAGCTGGTCAGAAGCCTTTCCTGCTCTCATGGAGATCGGGATTTCCATATTGACTAGCAGCATCCGCAGGTTTTGAAGCTCTGGAAGAAAGTAATCCTGTATGTCAGGCACTCCCATAACAACTGCTGCTTTATGATATTAAAGGGCTCTTTTTAAAGCCTTGGTGGCCCGGAGTGGCCTTGTATGGCTATTCTTCCTTCTCACAGCTGGGGTGGAAACATCGCACACTGGGGAACGGGAAAGGCAGAGAGGGGGTTTGTCTTCGGTGACTGTGAGCTCAGGGCAGCAAATTCTCAATTATTTTACCCCTTAAGAAACCAGCTGGTTCAACATCTGTGCCTGCTGTAACTCTGATCTCCCCCAGCGTGGGAGAGCGGCTTTTGGACAGGGGAAGAAAAGAGAATAAATCCCTTTCTCAGGAACCTCA
>NW_010517678.1:0-335 GCF_000687285.1 Phaethon lepturus
GGGGGGGCAGCACCCACAGCTCCAACCTCCCCCCACAGCTTTGGGGGAGCAGATGAGCTGGTGCTTGTGCTGGGGATGGAAGGACAAGCCCTTGCCCAGGCTATTGCAACTGGGGTGGATTTTTGGGGTCCAGCTGGGCCCAACTAGGCTCTCTTATGGGGAAAGTGCTGGGAAAAGGCAGCCTGGGAAACAGCTGGAAAGATAAAGTCCCCATTTCCATCCCTTCAGGCTCCTCAGATGAACATTCTCTCTGACTGATGAACACTTGGGACATTAACACGGAGTGGGCGAGGAGAGCGGGGTTCCTCAGGGAGCACATAGCAGCTCGCACCTAT
>NW_010517678.1:489-720 GCF_000687285.1 Phaethon lepturus
CGACAACCCCACGGTCCCAGGCACGGAGCTGAAGGACACGGGCACCTGGGACCTGGCTGCCCACGCGTCAGCTCCCGACACCACAAACCCCTGTGGGGCCAGCACCCCTGCCCACAGCCTGGCCCTATCACACACCCTCTCCCCCAGCCTGTATCCCCTGCCCCATCACACTCATGGGGACGCAGGAAATGTCACTGCTGAAAACAAGCAGCACCCCACGACATGGAGGAG
>NW_010517679.1:0-941 GCF_000687285.1 Phaethon lepturus
CAGCCCCAGGGGGGCTCCCCCACCGTCCTCTCCATCCCTTCTCCAGGACGAGGTCGAATTCGGCTACGTGCAAGCCCCCCACAAGACCTTCCCCGTCGTCTTCGACTCGCCCCGCGACCGGGGGCTGAAGGATTTCCCTGTCAAGAGCATCCTGGTACCCGACCCCTTCCTCCTCCCGTCCCCACCAAGGCGTAAAGCTTCGCAAACCCGTAAAAAATCAGAATAAATCCATTTTTTTCCTTGTATTTTCGGGAAGGGAAGAGCCAGCACGGAGGATGATGTGGGAGTGCTGCATTTCGGGTGCTTACAGCTTTTTTTAACCATTATTGCCTTTTTTTAACCATTATCACCTTTTCCTCCCTCCTCCCCCCCCTCCAGGGCCCCGATTTTGGCTACGTGGCCCGGCAAGCGCCGGAGGGTGCTTCCAGCCTCGATTCCTTCGGTAATTTGGAGGTGAGCCCCCCCGTGATGGTGCGGGGCAAGGAGTACCCCTTGGGCCGCATCCTGATCGGCAGCAGCTTCCCCAGGTGAGACGCAGGATTGGCGGGGGGAGATGGCATCACCGGGGCAAAAAAGCAACGCAACCAACCCAAGAAAGGATTTTTACGCACGATTCGAGGTTGGGTGCGAGCAGAGCATCACCTTGGGCGCCCCAAAACGGCCGCCTCCCCCTTGTGCCCCCCCCCAGATTCGGTGGCCGGCGGATGGCGAAAGCCGTCAAGGATTTTCTGGTCGCCCAGCAAGTGCAGGCGCCGGTGGAGCTGTTTTCCGACTGGCTCCACGTCGGCCACGTAGACGAATTTCTCAGCTTCGTCCCCGCGCCCGATCGGAAGGTAACGAGTCCCAGGGTGGGGAGAAAAGCGGGGTGCAACCTTTATACCCCCCCACCCCAAATATCGTCCCTTTCCGCCCCGCTCCCAGGGTTTTCGGCTGCTCCTGGC
>NW_010517679.1:972-2088 GCF_000687285.1 Phaethon lepturus
GCTACCAGCTCCTCAAGGAGAAGCAAGAGGAGGGGTTCGGCGAGGCGGTGATGTTCGAGGGTAAGGGGGAGGATGAAAATCGGGGCTCGGTGGGTCGTTTCTCCCCTTTTCCTGCCAAACGCAACGGGGCGGGGAACGCCCGGCACCCCAAAAACCAGCCAAGGGCTGGGAAGCGCGGCCGGCAGCAGGGACGGGGCGTAGAAAGCGGCAGGATTCCCTGGAAAGCCGCACGGATTTGATTTCCCACCTCGGGACGGAGCTCGCTGCCGGTGACCCCCGCAACGGGGCAGCTCCCGGCTCGGAGCCGGGAGTCGCGTCCCAGACGCGTCGGGGGAAGAATTCCCGCCCGGTTATTTGTGCTGCAGGGCTGGAGGAGGTGCCCAAGCCAACGATAAACGAGATTCTGGCTAACGAAGGTCTCTGGAAATTCAACAACTACGTCCAGGTGAGGAAGGGGAGCAGGGGGCTGCCTGCCCCGTCCCCCTGTCCCTCTGTCCAGCCCTCCATCCATCCACCCATCTCTCTGTCCATCCACCTGTCCATCCCTCAAGCCCTCCATCCACCCCTCCTTCCATCCCTCTGTCTCTCTGTCCATCCACCCATCCCTCTGTCTGTCCCTCTGTCCATCCCTCCATTCATCCCTCCATCCATCCACCCATCTCTCTGTCCATCCACCCGTCCATCCCTCAACCCCTCCACCCATCCCTCTGTCCATCCACCCCTCCATCCCTTCATCCACCCACCCATCCCTCCATCCATCCACTCAGCCCTCCCTCAACCCCTCCATCCATCCCTCCATCTCTCTGTCCATCCCTCTGTCCATCCCTCCATCTACCCATCCTTCTCTCCATAATTCCACACGTCCACGCACCCATTCACCCTTCCGTCCCTCTGTCCATCCACCCATCCCTCCAACCACCCGTCCACCCCTCCGCCCATCCCTTTGTCCCTCTGTCCATCCACCCACCCCTCCCTCCATCCCTCCCTCCATCCCTTTGTCCCTCCCTCCATCCACCCACCCTTCCGTCCGTCCCTCCGTCCCCTCAGAGCTGCATCAGCTGGAACAGGGACATCCTGAAGCGGGCGCTGGGGCTGGCCGAGCCGGACATCCTCGAC
>NW_010517680.1:0-401 GCF_000687285.1 Phaethon lepturus
AACAGCCCCCGAGGACAAACTCCTTGTGCCAACTGTTTCCCACACCTTCGCTCTGTAAGACCACAGAAGAAGCCACGCTCTTGGCCAGGTCCTCGGGCTTAGGGAAGGGGCAACGTTTTGGTGCGTGACTGGGTGATGTAGGAGCTGAGCTCCGTGGGCTTCCAACTCGCGTGCCCCGCCGTCTGTGCCTAATCGCAAATCACCCCCATGGCTTTTCTGCAGATCACAGCACGAGGAGATTGCTTATCTTGCTCTCTTTCTGCTTTTCCTGTCCCCTGCCCGACTCCCTGCTGTTTCAGATGCACGGACCTTCAGCGCAGCCGCGTCCCGGGGCTCCCTGCGCTTTCAGCTTTGGGAGGTGATTTTCTGTGCTCCGGTTCTGTGCTCCACCTTCCCTCCCC
>NW_010517680.1:455-3060 GCF_000687285.1 Phaethon lepturus
AAAGAGAAACTAAAGAAATAGGAAATGGGAAAAAAAAAAATCCAGAGGAAAAAGCACATCCCCACCAGCCGGGCTCCGCTAATTGCTGTCGTAGCTCTCCGGCAGAGAAGGGGGCTGGAGGAGCAGCAAACCCTGTTGGCCCGTGAGAGTGGGGGTGGGGAGCGTGCTGAGCGCTGCCGGGGAGATAGGAGCAGCTTTAAGTCAAGTTCAGGTTTAGCATCACTAAACTTTAAGCGTGCTCTCTTAATCTGGGATCAAAGGACACAGACAGCAAAGGGTGTTTGGAAGGGAGAACAGGGAGACGTTTTTTTCCCCCTCCATTTTCCTCTGCCAAGCTGCCCTTGCTGAGCCTGATGAGGGGCAAGGGGGGAGCACCGAGCGCCTGCAGCAGGACACAAGGTCCCCCTGCTCCAACCTCCTATTGCTCTGGAAAGAGCCGAGCAGAAGACGGGGAAAGCCACTGTCAGTCCTCCCCGGAGCATCCCTGTTCGCTGTGCAAAATGACAGCAGCAGGCGCGCGACTGGAGACCAGAGTAGGCACCGCTCGTGTAAACGCTACATAAATATTGAGTGACGATATTTTGAAAAGAGGAACCTCTCGCTGATCTGTGAGCAGGAAGGCAGCACAGAACTAGGGGTTTTCAATCACACCAGCTCCAGAAGAAAAGAAGCGTGGCTGCTGATCTGAAATCAGTCTGCAGCTTCTGCAGCCACCCGCTGCAGCCTGTGCGGGACAAAATAAGCCGTATGAGGTAGGAAAAAAGCCTGTAAGCATTTGCTGTAAAGAAAGTGGCTGGAGGAATGAGAGCAAGCAAAGGTGTGGGATGGATGTTTCACTCCAGAGCTTCAATCCATTTATATAATCATAGTTGTTATCATAGTAGATGTAAATAACTGAATGAGTTCAAATTTAATATTTGACAACACTGGCTCTTTGTGAGTACGCACTGAATTCTTGTGGAAAGCCTTTATTTCATCAGCCAATCCAACAATATTTTAAACAATCCTGTAGTCATTTAGTTAGGCCCATATTTTTTGATTTTTCTCGCTCCTGGAGATGAGGGCTATATTCTCCAAAGCATAAAGCCTCCTACAAGTTCTTGTGTGAAGAAATTGCTTGAATCAAAAAATGTGGCAGTTTGGCAGCTTGCCTCTTACTGCATCGCTATAGCCAGTAACAATAGCAATAATGTTACGGTGGAAATACAAAAAAGCCGTTTTGCACCTTGTCAGCCCAAGGCAACAAATATCCAGTCTAACCTTAGTTTATTTTTTACAGGATGTGGCAGCCCGCAGCCCTCAGCGGCAGCCGAGACGGCGTCAGAGCCACGACCCGCCTCGCCAGGCTGGAAGCATCCTTCCTCATGAGCGCCGGCGGCTCTTCCCCTCGCAGGGCAGCAGACGGCGTGGCACCGCGTGGCACGGTTACTCGCGGAGGTTTGCCATGGGACCGAGTCTGACGGGCACTTCGGTCTCCATCCAGATTCCCACTCTGTGCCTCCGTGGGCGCTGGAAGTGGGACCCTGGCCACGCGAGGCGAGGGGAGGCAGAGCAGCCCCGCCACGTCAGCCAGGGCATCTGCAAAGCCTGCTCCGGCAGCACCTTCTGGTGCCAGAGCTGTCTGTCCGTCCTGGCTGCGCCCGGCGCGCTGCGGGGCTGGCGGCTGCTCCCTTTGCTGGAGCAAAATGCCCGTCCCACCATGGTCTCCAGGCTCTGGAGACCAGAGCTGGGCTGTGGTGAGAAAATGCTGCTCTGTGAGTCGAGATGAACACCCTGGGGCTGGAAGGGTATTTTTCAAAGGGCTGGAGATAGCTGGTATACAGAAATAGATCAGAACAAGCCTTTTTATCCAGGAAGGAAGGAAGAGTGAAAAGCTGGTTCAGAATAGCTTCTTCTGTAAAGTCCCACTCACACATACTTTTTAATGAGACTAGTGCTGGTCTTAACAGACAAATGACCTGAATTCACTCACAGCTCTGCGCTATTGATTCAATAGCTTCTCTTAATGAGGAAATTATCATCTTTGTTAGGGAATATCATCTTTGTTAGTGGAATCTAGCAGGTGCACAGTATTAAATAATGAAAAAGCAACTTTGCTAGTGCCAGGAATATGATGGTGCAGTGCCAGGGATGACTGGGGCCCTCAGATGGACTCTGCGAGGATGCGTCCTTTATGTTTGGCCTCGCAGAGCACGAGGACCGAGACGCTTGTGCCACTGGGCATTTTGGTTTAGGCTGCCAGGAGGGGGGCTCTTGTTTTAATAGCTACTTCTGTGGGTTCTTCTTTGAGCTTGCCCTTGGAAGCGGTGAGAGGCACAGACTGCTCAAGTCTATGCCTTCCGCTGTTTCCGCAGGTTTAAGCAGCACGCACCTTTAGAGTGGTCTGGCCCGAGTCCAGCGTAGATCATGTCATCTTTAAATCACCAGGAGTGCCATCTTGATTGCTCCCCCCATATGAGTCACTTCCTAATGCAGATTTTTAGCTCATTAGTGTGGTGGTGCATTAAAATGAATCTCAGTAAAAAGGCAATGCTAATTTAAAAAAAAACCAAACAACTTCCCCCCCCCCCCCCCATTTCCCGCCGCGTTTTTTTTTTTCTTCCTC
>NW_010517680.1:3091-4694 GCF_000687285.1 Phaethon lepturus
ACTCAAGCAGAGGGAAGGGCCAATGTTCTGCAAAATTCCATCCAGATGCCAAGTGGAGCTTGGCACAGCCAAATGGCTTCTGTACCCCGAGCCCAGGGTCTTCTGCCCAGACTGGTCAGAGGAGCGAGTCCCCTGGTAGAGGCTCGTTGCGTTAGGCTGCGGTCGCGCAAGTGCCGTCCTGCGTCGAGCCCTGAGGACTGTGTGCGTGTTGGTGCTGCACTGGCTTCCGGATCCATCGTCTGGAACAAGACCGGAAGGTGACTGAATGACCATCATGTTTTGTGTTAGCACTGATGGAATTAGATACGTTACTCCACTGAGTCAAATAGGAAAAGGCAAAGTAAAAGAGAGGACGAGTTTGCTTTCTCGGCTGGCAAGAGCTAAAGCAAAGCAATTTGTAGAGGAAACCAAAATCACCACTGAGCTAAAACCTTACAGAATAGAGCTAAAAGGTGAGATGACATGTTCTTTTCTAGTGATTTTACTCAGTGGGCAGTGAAGTACAGTTGGTAAGCAGGGCAGTATAAATCAGCGAAGTCTCTGATAGAGCCCAGCACGCACTGATGTGACCTAGAAAGCTCCTTAAGCCAAGCTATTAAATCATTTGCATGAGAAGAGCAGAAAAGTCCTGCTTTACCAGCATGAACCAGCACTTTGGTAAAATTCTTTATTTTGAATGTTGTCCTGAACATCACCAATAAGTGCCTACAAGCTCTAAAAGCAAGAAGGCAAAATCATAGACTTTCTGTTCTTGTGACCAAAGGCCTGTTTAGTTCCTTGTCCGAATACGCTGGCTTCAGCCCTGCCCCAACCCTTCTGGGGTAGGACCCTGCTGGTATTTTCTAGGCGTGAGCTCTGCGGAGGGCCGGGCCGGGCAGCCCGTGCACCCCTCCGTGCCCACCGGAGACGCTGCCCCGGCCCCGCTGAGCCAACACAAAGCCACTGCTGGTCCCCAGGACACGGGCCTGGCCCAGAGCCCTTCCCCAGCACATCCACACTGCTGCACACACCCCGCAGGGCAGGAACCGCGAGAAATTTTGTGCACTTGTGTAACGCTTTCCTTTCGAAGGATGCTGGTGAACGAAGCCGAGTCTTGGAGAACAGCTGTCACTCCCACCGCAAAACCCACGCTCGGCCATAGCACAGGCTGCCCAGGGAGACGGTGGAGTCTCCCGCTTGGAGCGAGCCAAAAGCCCTCTGGGCGCTGGCTGACACGGTGGCTCCAGAGGTCCCTTCCAACCTCTACCAGGCTGTGGCCCAGCAGAGCTGGCACTGGGCTGAGGAAGCCCTCCTGCCTTCTGTGTAGGGGTGGGGGTTCTTTCGGTTTGTTTAGGAGGACTGTATGCTAATAAAATACTGCTTGATCCAAAGATGTTGCCCACAGGATCTCTGTTATTTCAGACTTGACTTTGGGTGCGGGAACTGCCCCGGTCATCGTTGGTACCGCGCTTGGAGCAGAGCAGCGACACCAGCAAATGCAGTGCAGGGAGCGCAGCAGAAGTGGAACCACCACGGCATCAGACGCTGAGCGTTTCTTTCTGGGATTCCTATGTAAAGCCTTCGGAGCCTGGACTACGCGGCCACGCAGGGCTGGTTACTGGCG
>NW_010517681.1:0-347 GCF_000687285.1 Phaethon lepturus
GGTCGAGCCGTGCAGAGTGATCCCAACACATGGCATTATATAAAATACTTAATTTAAGCAGATGATGGGATCAGGGAGGTCCTAAGATCAACTAAATAGGTAATACAGAATAATCAATTATAAAGTAAGTTTTACAAGGTGTTATGACTTCATCTTTTCTATTCAATGATGGAAGAACAGAGAAATCAAACTATGAGGAAAGGCTTAATAGAAGAAATGGACAAATTAGAGGGTTAGAGGTTTTAGAGGTTCCCCCCCCTTCTTAAATATGTTATCCCAGAGGCGCTACCACTGTTGCTGATTGGCTTTGCCTTTGCCCGGGACGGGTCCCGCTTTGTGCCGGCGCG
>NW_010517681.1:716-4412 GCF_000687285.1 Phaethon lepturus
ATGACTTCAGTCCCAGTACATAAACTGGGGGAGTTGGCCGGGGAGGGCCGCTGCTCAGGAACTGGCTGGGCATTGGTCGGTAGGTGGTGAGCAATTGCGTTGTGCATCACTTATTTTGTATATCCTTTTATCGTTATTATTATTTTCCCTTCTTTTTCTGTCTTATTAAACTGTCTTTATCTCAATCCATTAATTTTATTTTTTTTTCCTGATTCTCTCCCCTGTCCCACTGGGGTGAGGGAGTAAGCAAATGGTTGTGTGGTGTTTGGCTGCCTGCTGGGTTAAACTACAACAGAAACAAAGACACTTAAGGAAAACACCTTTCTTCCCCTGTTCTCACTCAGGCTCAGCTTCACTCCTTCACTCCAGACTCCTCCCCCCTTGGTATTGCTACTGGCTACACTCAGTCCCTTCAGTGGAAAGGATTCCAGGATGTGTTTGTGTGCAGTAAGGATATAGTTGTTTCTCTCCATCACTCCTTCCTTCTCACTCTTCCTCTGCTCCAGCGTGGGTCCTCCATGGGCTGCAGTCCCTTCAGGAATATCTGCTTTGCCGTGGAGTACATCATACTCTGCTGACCTTGGTGTTCCCTCTGTTGTTTCTCACTCTTTTGTGGTGTGTGTCCCCACTCCAACATTTTCTGCCCTTTCTTAAATATGTTTTGACAGAGATGCCATTAACTTCACTTTGGCCAGTGGTGGGGCTGTTGTGGAGCTGGCTGGAACCAGGTGTGTCTGACACAGGGCAGCCCCTGACCTCTTATCACAGTGGCCATCCCTGCAGCCCCCCTGCTACCAAAACCTTGCCACATACACCCAATACAGTACTCCAACATTTCTGATTTTAATCCTGATTTTTCTATATATATTCAGATCTAAAGGTGTCTTTCCCTTTCCACTTCTAATTCAATATATTTTCTTATTTTCCTACTCATTAAGAAGTTCAGGAAGTAATAATATTCACCTTATACTGGCTGTTGTTCATCCTTCTCAGGATAATTTATCACCCTTATATTGCTGAGCTCCAGTAGAGCTCTTCCCAAGTGATCCTACAAAGATATATCTTCAGGTTTTTGAAGATGTTTTGATCTTGCAGCTGTTTTGATCTTGCACTATGCTCTCTTCTTTCTCCAGTAGTCAAATAGCCAAATGTTGTGTCATCAACTTGTGCTCCTATTATAACATTGCCTCTGTTCTTTTTCCTATTTTTACCCTTGCCAGAAATTTTGAGAGAATTTGCTTCTTGGACTTCCTGGACTACAGAGGTAGTTATATGAATTCTTGACATAATGTCCTTGTTCTCCCTGTTTCTGTGGGTTGGACAAGATGACTTCCAGAAGTCTCTTCCAACCTCAACCATTCTGTGATTCTGTGAGACTGTTAATCATAATTTTATTTATATATAAAGATTTTCTTCTCCACTGTTACTAATGTATGGGATTTTAAGATCTTCAGTTTGCCCTTCTAGTTTTCATTTGGTCTGTCCTGTAATTCTGTTGTTTTTCTGTCTCTACTATTCTAACATATTTAAGGCTTCTAACTGTGTTTCTGTTCAGGGACCTAACCCTGTATTTTCATGCCAGGTATGTCTCTGCCTTCTTTTGAACTTTAATTAAAGTCATTATCAAAAGCTGGACTTGGGTAATAAAATTATTTTCTCCTTTATCAGATGGATTTTATCTTCATTAGTGTTTCTTCATGGGACAGTATTCTCTGTTCAGTGCAGACAAAGGTCTTGTCTCAATGCCAGGAGCTATAAATTCAGAAAGCGAATTCATCTTCTGTGAGCTAAGCGTTTACAATGGTCTCTGTTGCCTCTTCTATTAAAACTTTGTCATCACTTCTGAATGGTTGAAGGGTCATACCTGTCAGTATCATTAATGCTCTCATGGGTGAGAGGCAAGGGGCAATCTTTGAAATATCATAGCACTGGACTGCAGACAGACATTTTCTGGGGGTTATAAAACTGTGGAAGCAGATACTATAGACATTTCTCTCTAATTATAATTATAGACATTGTAAAATGGGCCTAACTCTGTCAGATTTATGCATTTTGGCAAACTATTTAGTATTTTAATCATCCTTCCTCAAAAAGCAATTATGATATTTATTGTTTTTAAGAGCATAGTTTGCATTTAAAGATGTAAGAGTCTGAGATAGCATCACAGGTATGAAGACATACTTAGATCTTGACAAATATTTAGCTTTCTGTCTTGTCAACATTTTATTGTTGCAAACATCTCACTCCTTACCCTTCCTCAAAACAAGGACACAAAGAAACAAGTAAAAAAGGCAAACTTAAAATCAGTCAGCTTAATAACTGATACTTCCAGGAGCTCTTAGACAGTTTAATTTTTCTGTAGAGTGGGATATGTTTGCTAGAGGGCTTTCTGTGAGCTGAAAGACTAATTTGTTATATTTTCAATGAAAGAAAAGTTCAGGGCCTATGGTAGGGTATATCCATTACAGTACAGTGTTGTGGGGTTTTTTTCTAGCAGTTTGTCTACAATATAGACATAAAGAAATAATTTCTTATTGCATTCAGTTTTGGAATTCTTCATGACATCTTTCTGTATTTAACCTATGCAAAATGTTTCAATTTGAGCTTTTGATTTTGAGGGGGATGTTTTTTATTTCATGTTAGTCAAACCCTGAGATTTTCCCTGTATACAGGCCCTCTGTAAAAAGAATACACTTTTTATAACATTGTTTTATTTTTCTGGCTTCCACTTATATTGCAAGATATAACATAGCAGTTAGTCCAGGGCTCATAACTGAAGCAGCTTAATTGGAATTTCCTACTGCAGAAACAATAGATTGGAGCCACAGTCATTAGTTTAACCTACTTTACCATGAAGCTGAATTTGAAATTTGAACAGCTAAACCTGTACCACAGGAACTGAGTCTTAAACTTTACACTACAGATACCCATTAGTATGTAGATCCTTGTCCCACATGATTAGTGTGAGCTTTATACTGAATTTGACAGAGTCAGAATTTCTCTGAATAAAACATCATCTATAATGCAATGTAATATACCTTTGGTCATTTTGGGTCAGCTGGCCTGGCTATGTCCTCTCCCAACCTTTTGCACACCCCTAGCCTACTGGCTTTTGCGCAGGGGCAGAGAGAAAGTGCTGTGCAAGCACTGTTCAGCAACAGACAAAACACTGGTGTGTTATTATGACTGTTTTAGTCACAAATACAAAACACAGCACCATATGGGTTGCTATGAGGAAAGTTAACTCCTATATGGTTCCTACTGCATTACTTACTACAACATACAATTTAAATCATGGATTATTTTCCCCCAGGGTTAAATCTCCTTGAGATACACACTAGATCTCCCTATACTTATGCATTACTCACCAAGTGCACCAGAATCCTTGAGCAAAAACAATCCCATGCATGGACTTGCCTTTTCCCAAGGGAGGAGCAACCCACACTGCCTTCCCCAGCCGCTTCCTTATGTGCACTATGGGGACCTTCTCTCCTCACACAATATGTAGGGGCTTTGTTTAGGCAGGACCAGGATGGTAAGCAGATCCTCTGGTGTTAACCAGCCAAGTGGCTTCTGCTAAATTTATATCCCAGTGCTTGTATATTCCAGTGCACAACACTCTCAACATAGTCTTTAACAGTCCATTGTATCTCTCAATCTTTCCAGTGTTACCAAAAAAGTTGGCAAGAAAACCCT
>NW_010517682.1:0-10183 GCF_000687285.1 Phaethon lepturus
GCGATTTGGGGGGGCGAGGAGTCGGGATTTTTGCAGCAGGCTTAGATGGGGAGGCCCTGCTGCCGTGTCCTGCCTCTGAAAGACTGATCCTGCTTGGAGAGCATTAGCTATGCAAATTCATATGTATTTGAGGGAGAGAAAGGAAAAAAAAAAACCCAAACAAAACCCCAAAACTTTCTAGTGTTGAGAATTTTTCCAGTGTGGTGGGGGTCATAACAAACAAGCAAAGCAGGACGGTAACAGTTTTGAAGGTCATAGTCACTCAGAACAGTTTAATTTAAATTTTTATTCATTTTGCTCTTTAACTTGTCTTTTTTTCTCAGCCAGTTTTGTGCATTGGCAATAAAACAGGATTTACATTGGCCCCATTGTTGGACATCACTGGAAATACGGTTTTACTTTGTTACCAGTCTGTGGAACTGGAAGCAGAAAAGCTTCGGTAGGGTTGAAAAGGATAAAATAAATAACAACAATAATACCTCAGCACTTCATTGCAATGATTTAATAGTTTTTACATATAGCTGTTTAGATTGAACGTGGTGTTTACTGCACTTTGCTAGCAAACAGTTATTCCTGCCAACACACAGTGGCACTGTAGAGGTTAACGTGAAGGGCAACAAAGCCTATATTTTTTTGTTTTTGGTTTTTTTTAATTCAGTATGATGGTGAGCACTGGGCTCTCTAGATTAGAGGATATGAGCTTCAATTTCTCTCACAAATTTTAAGATTAAAGTCACTGGATTTATCCATAAATTCCAGTTCAGAACTCCTTGGGGTGTTCTAGTGGGGCTGCTGAACAACTGACAGGTTCCCTCAGAGGTGTTCACACTCTCTTTTTTGTTAATCAATTTTTCAAGTTATTTCTGAGTGAAGGTCTGTAAAATCACAGTCCCTGGGCTGATGGAGCCCCGTGGAGCACCTTCAGAGAACTTCCTCTACTGCTGTCCTAAAGAAAAATCTTGTCTTTTTGAGAGTACAAATTCAAGGATGATTTATGCTTCAAATCTGTTCATGTAAATGAAAAGCTAAGTGGCTTTTCTGTTTGAAAAAATCTTCCTTCTCGACATGCAAAAGGATGTTACTTTTCATGGCTAGGTTCTTAAAGGCTTAGGTTTGGGTAGAAAGCTCAATGATAGTTAACTGTCATGGACTTAATTTTCTGCTGCGTGTTTACTGCTGTAAGACCTAGTTGGGCTGAGCACCTGGTCCTTCTACCTCTGATAGTTAGTGGAGGGGCAGCTTTGCTCACTAATGTTTGTTTCTATGGTTTCATAACAATGGATACAGGTATTTTGTATTAGAAAAGGTAAAATCTTGTGTGAACAAATCAGACATTCCAGTATTTGTTTTCATGATGTTATTAATTTCTTTTACATAAGGAGAAAAATCATGAATGAAGGTATCTTTAAAGCTGTTCAAGAAAAACAAACAGGAAGGATGAACACCTTTTTTATAAAGAAGCACTGAGTGAAATGCTGTGTTTGTTTAATAGCAACTGTATGCAATATGGCAGATGGGAAATCGGGCTGTAGGGGGATGCCTGTTGGCATGTTGAACTGGAATTGGAGAAAATGTAAACCTCATACACAAACCTGTTCTGCTGTGCTAGTCAAAACATTACCTAATATCTACTTTTTGTGTTTTAGTTCAATTTTGCCCTTATACAAGCACAGGAAGCTTAGCTGTCCTGTGGTTAAAAGTTGCATCTGTCCCATCATTCCTTGAAGCACTGCATCCTTTTTTGTTATCAATTTATCCCCACTGTTATTATAGCTGAAGGCAAAACACCTCAGACTCAGGGTTTGGGTGGTTATGTGTCTAGTAACAATTGTGCAGAAGATCTTTTTCCTTTTTGTTTGGTAACTTTCTTGCCTAACTGGGCTTGGGACTCCTTAAGAATACTGTAAGCTACTGTCTTATTTATAAATGGCTTTGCCCATTAAAAAGTTAAAACTGAAGTGATCCCATGTTGCATAGCTTGCTTTTGAGACTTAACGCTTCTTGCCTACTCTTATTTCCCTTTTTCCTTGACAATCTTTTTTTATTAGCCTAACTAAAGGCTTAAGTAAAGGGCAGAAGAGAGGTGTCCATTCTGTTCAGACAGAAGTAATCAGGAATATCGAGTGCTGAGGTGCTCTGATATAATGGCAGTGACTGTTCTGGAGGTTTGATCAAACATGCCATTCAGAGGTTTTCTAGTTTGTTCTAACATCTTTGTGTGCATTGGTTTTAATGCAACCGTGCTAAACTGCTGAGCAAAATGAACGGATAACCTGCAGGTCTCTCTTCTTGTTGCTGTTAATGCACTTTAGTATGATATTATATACCCACTTTTGAATAAGTTTTAATTTAAGAACTGATTGGTGGTAGTATATTTGAAAAGGTTCTTCAATGACTAAGTCCATCAACAGGCTACAGATGTGCACTGGCTCAGACTTGAGTCAGGTTACTTACATACTTAGACGCTCCACAAGTTGTCATCTTGTAAGAAGACACAAGTTGATGTTATTAGTGTCAGTGTTAGGGGAAAAGCTACAGAAAACAGTAGTCTTGTATGATCTTAATTTGACAGCTTCAATTCATTTGACTTACACAGACAAATACTGCACTTAAAACTTTGTAATTCTGATTTCTCCCTTAGAAGAAAACTTTAACAGCTCTCTGCACTTGTAATGGAAGTTCTTTAGAATATCCTGTAAAGTTGTTTTCAAAGCTATAGTAATGTCAGTCAGTGCCAGCCAGAAACATCTAGTCACTGTTAAATTCAGCAGTCTTTGTAGTTGCACTTCTGCTGTAGACATTAATTGCAGTATGGTTGCATTTCTTAGTCTCAAAGAGAAGATGCTGCAGGAGAGAAAACGTGAGACTTTCTTTCACATCCTGGAAAGACATGCATCACGCGCATTAGTTTTTCACTTAACTGGAAAAATATAAATGGTGTGACCTTGTTTTGCTTATACAAACGCTCTATTTGGCATGTAAACATTAGGGTGGGAGGTGAGAGATGCTGAGGAATAGGATAGTAAATGCTGATAAAAACATAAAAAAATTTCCAGGTTGCTGCTGGGGAAAAATGTTTATTGTGCAGCATTTGGGATTAAGCCCTTATGGAGGCTTCCACTCTTATGGTGTAACTGCTGGCCTGCAACAAGTTGGCTACTCAGTTTAATTGCTTGGTCATTACTTTGGTGCAGCATTTTTCTGATTTTGTGACTTTGCTACCCCAAAGCAAAGGGTTTACATGTTGGATTTGCCAAGCTGCTGTGCCTTCTCCCAAGCTTACCTTTAACCACGTTTCTGCAATACAAAATGTTTTTTTTTTATTTATCATACTTACTGTCATCAAGATGCGGTTTTAGGTAGCAGGGCCAAATTGCTGCTGACCCTTCTAGTTTCCCCCACCCCCATTTCTTAGTGTTACTGTCCTGTTCTAAATTGTGATAAACTTCTGGCAAAGACCATCTGCTTTCTGCTTTTGTAAAGGTCCTAGTTTTTTTTGTTTATATGATGCATCAAAGATGTGTCAAAGTGTAGTTTGAACTTGAGTCTTCACCTGTTGGAATAAAAACCTCAAGGCCTTGGTTTTAGCAGAAGATGCACACAGTTTTGATTGAATTGACATTAACAGAATAGCTGAATGTCTTTACTTTTTCTAATGGTTTGCGTTTAACAAGTTGTAGCTGGAAAACAAGAGGTCAGGTCTGTAAAGAGGTCTGTTAGATCGGAATAGTATACAGAATTTCTGCAATTAGCTTAACTCTTGGTCTAATGTAGAATTTAGGACCTCATGCCAATGCGGATGCGCACAATCAGATTGTTTGTTAAAGAAACGTGGGTAGGAACAGTAATTTTGCAAATGTGGTAAGAGATGGAAAATCTAGAACACTTAGGTTGATGCTTAAAGGGAATGTTCCAAACTTTCTGGCCAATCTCACAAACTAGTTATTTAAGTTCTAAGAATACTTGTCACTAAAAATGGGAGTGCTTTCTATTTCAAAGACACCAAACTCTCTCACTTTTGACCATTTCTGTAGCTGATGTAGGAGGGAGTAACTTCTAAAAATCACTGAGATCAACAGAGGGAACTGGTAAAATTGTTTGACTCTGGCCATGTTCTTTGAAAGACCATGGTGTTGACACTTCTCATTTTAATAGGCAAAATCAGAACTGGACTGTACCTCTCTTTTATTTGGGTGTTTCTGGTGAAATGACTTTCAGAAAGAGGAGGATTGGGTTGTTATGGAAAAATTATGTTCCAGATTCATGAAGGGCTCACTTCAGCACTGTGCTATAGGTAGCCATTTGACAAATGGCAGACTCAGTAAATGGTGAGACTTGCTTGCCTCCGGAGCGAGCCTGAAGTTGTGAAGCTGCCTGATGGAAAGTTAAGGCTGATAGGTAATTAAATAAAGGCTATTTGCATTAGGGTTTTCTCGTGAGATTAGTGCTCTGCGAGTATTCTGAAAATGTCAGCTAAGACATCTGAAATCTGCAGTTATTGCCAATCAGCAGATGTCATAAGTGTGCGTGATGCTGTATGAGACTATATTTCTGTTTCAGAAGCTTGTTTTCTTAAACAAGTCAGGTGATAGTTTAGTGGTTTTTTATTTTTTCATGGTTCTCTGATGGACTCGTTTATTTCTGCAGAATTTATTGGAGGGATATTTATGTTCATTGGGAGAAGTTCCTTTGATTTCTTGACTTACTCATGAGCCCTGTTTATAAGGGCATGTTGTTTTGAGAGCAAGGTTGTATTCAACCACAGCATAGTGTTTTCAAAAGCAATTGAATGCAGTTGACATTCAGTTGGATTTGGATTTCAGTGTTGTTTGGATATTTTGAAACATAGATGTGATTTGTTGGGTCTCTAAATGGTTGTGCACCTGTAAAGTGGGCCTATTTAAAAAATTGGTTTGTTTTTTTTTAATAGAAGACTTCCATTTTGCCTCGTGTTACAGTGTGCGCTCCTGAAGTCGTTGTAATGCAAATCTAAATTACTATGAGAAATACTTGAAACTAGGACTTCTTGGTACAAGGAGATAACTTTGAAATAAGGCACACCAGTAAAGTTGAAGAATTGTAGCTGTTGCAGACTCGCTAGCTGCAGGGATGTTGGTGGGACTCAGATCTATCTGTCTGAGGTGAAGGGCACAGACTGTTACATCTCAGTGCAAGGTATTAAGAGCATACAGATTAATTTAAAAGCTTTTTGAAGTGTCCTGAGTGCTACACATTGACAGATTTGCATTCAAAGTGGTTAGTGTTTTTGATGGGATGGACAGAATTAGTTTCACCTGCTGGGTTATGATAGTAGTGATAACAAATGCAGTAGGTGGGGCCTTGCAATTGGGTCTCTTCTGTAGCTTGCAGCATGGGTCAGTTATTTGGGTGGCTCTTCATCAGATGGACATTGATGATGTACTGAGCCTCTACGCTTAAAAAAGGGACTCTCTGCTAAGTAGGGATTGGACCCGAAAATGTTTTTGATTTTGTGTACAGTAAGTTTTGGAATTTGGTTTAGTTAGAGTATTCTGCTTAAGAGAGAATATTTTTGGATTTTTATAATGACATAGGCTTAGTATTTTCTTCATCCTCTATTTTCTATATTGTAGGTAATCCTCTTGCCTACTAAGCAGTGTTACTTGCTTGTAGGTCAGTAGTTTGGAAGATAAATGCTGTGCGCCCTGTAGTTGTCAAGTTCTGCTCTAGGGGAGTGCTGTTTTTCTCTGATCCCATTCTCAACACTAAATTAAGATGAGTTTTTGAATTCTTACTTGTTAAGAAATTAACCAGTTTTGGCAGTTCTTTTAATCGTATCCCATGTATGTATTTAATTTCAGAGGTCGCAGCAGTGGCAAAGGACCACCTCAGCCTACAGTAAGTATATGTTTTTTCCTCCTTGTACCACTTCCTACATATGAGGAAACAACTTATGTACAGTGAACACAAGTATCAACGTTAAGAGTAGCGGGTACTGGAATTTTTCTCAATTTTTTCCTTTGGATAGCTCGATTAATATTTTAGATTGAGATAGGTTTTTCTAAAGATGTAGCATCTTGCATTCATTTAAGTCTTCTGGGAAGAGTGAAGGTTCACTTAAACTTTTGACTATGCTAATATAAATCTTCTGCATTTTCTTGCAATTATAGTTGTAGGTACAGATAACATTTAACTTAAGGCAATGCTTTTGCATTAGTTCCTCTCTGAAGACTCTGACATTGGCTTCTTGGTTAAACAGATGACAGTAAGACAGCATTTAGTTAAATAAAAATGGCAATTTTGTTTAGCTTTACTGTAGGATAGCTAACCCAGTATTATCAGTAACCTGAATGTGTCGCTTTAGTTATTGTCGAGGCTCTATATTGTTGAAGTATAGGTGTGACTTGACTTGGTAGAACATAATTTTATCAAAGCTAAAGACGTGGATCTTGATTTAAAGACTGGATTTTTGAACTGCACTAATAAAATACTTTCTAATTTGTTATTGGCTTCGTTTTCAAGGATGATTAATTTTGGGGAATGGGGCAAAAAAGTCGGGAGGTTTAAAAGGACTACAGTTTACTTATGTAAATGTTTATTGAAAATCCCAAAGTTTCCTTATTTTTACTGAAGGGTCGTGATGAAGAGTGGTGAAAATGCAAGTGGTGGTCATATGCAAGCACTAAACATCATAAAAGTGTTAGTCTTTACATCCTCTGTACTGAGTGTTGAGCACAGGAGTGTCCTTAAACTTGTCTTTTCAGGCCAGGAAGGTGGCTAACGTGAAGTAAGTGGATTAAGTATCTGACAGTTTAAAAGATATGTTGTTGGTTAAAAAGCTCAGAATATGGTGAGGTCCTTGAATGTTTTGGCATCTCTTGTTTCACAAGCATGAAGTTGACAGGGAGAGATACCAGATGTTACAACAAAACACAGACATCCTCACCTCTTCATGTATGCTTATGTGAGCATGTCATCTGGCAACCTGGGTGATGCTTGGTCAGCTCTCCTCGTGCAGGATCTCAGATTGTGATACTGCAGTGAGTTACTTTTGACTAATTTTATGAGGGGTTTTGTAGCTCTTTGGCAGTGCACAGTTTGATGACTTTAGCTTCTGTTAATGTGTGTAATCAGGTCTGTGAGGTCAAAAGATGTAGTTCAGCAGGCCCTGAAAGAACACTTCCTTATCAAGCAGTCCCTTAAAGCACCTTTCCTTATCCCATTGATGGCTCTCAAACCAGAGAGGGATGTTAGCAGGGCTTTTTCAGTTAGGAATCTGTGCATACGAGCTTCACCCAACCAGCAAGAGAATTTCCATATGGAGTGACATTAGGGGCACTCTGTAATGTTTATCTTGTTTGGAAGGATGTTCAGATCTTCAATGATCAGAGAAAGGGGTAAGGGTCCGCTGGAAATCTCATGTGACCTAAGTTTTGTATCGACTGAGTAAGGCTTTGGACCAATGTTTCTAGGAACTAGTATGTAGTGATGAAAGCCTGCATTATTTTTTGGCACACTGACTTTTTGAATTGCTACAAGTGTTCCTCGTATATTAATGCTGTCTTTTTTTATTTTTCAGATTTCTTTTGATGGCATCTATGCAAACATGAGAATGGTTCACATACTTACATCAGTTGTTGTAAGTCTTCATATTTTGAAGGAGGGTAAACAGTTTCTATAGTGACATAGAATTGTTAATTAGTCCACTAACTGTAATATAGTGGAATGAATATTGAACTTTAACAGCAGGCCTCTTTTGCCAGGATTGAACTTTAAAGAATCACAGTAATAGCTATTCTGTATTTTTGGCTTGGAAAGGTTCAAATACAATTCATAGAGGTATAGCAAATTTCTTAGGTGCACTGGTCATATTTTGAATTCTCTGTCTTTAGAGAGGTAATGGATAAATAAAATGGGTCTGTGCAGGAAATGGAGAAACCCCAGATTTTAAGGGAAGCTCTGACATGCCAAAATTAATTAAGGCAAACTTCCACATTTGCTAGAGTGCAGGATAAGCCTTCATCCTTATTTGTACCCTCACATATGCACAGATTTTTGGTTTTGCACAAAAACTTGCTTGTGTGTGTAACTGGTCAAGAGTCTTGTGAGTTCCAAATATACTTCTGTGAGTATCTTTGAACCCCTTCAGAACAAGTTTTGGTACACACCCAGCTGTTTGCATCTGTAGAGCACAGTGGCGTATTTATTAACGGACAAATGTTGAATGAGTAGATTTGACTGAAAACTGAGCTGTATTTTTACATGTTGTATTTATGTTAAAAAAAAACATCTTTGAGAAGATCATTCAAATGTCATTTGTCAGGCTGGTAGAAAACTGTATTTTAATTTTTCTTGCATTCTAGGGATCCAAATGTGAAGTACAGGTGAAAAATGGTGGTATATATGAAGGAGTTTTTAAAACCTACAGTCCTAAGGTAATTTTCTTCCTTTTGACTCTGCCCTATTTTAAAAGATCCCAATAATGAATAATCAACATTTGATTAAAATTTGAATAATTATTATTAATTATTTTAACCATTCATGTCCAACTATACACAAGCAGATTCATTTTTGCAAACTATTGTAAATACCTGTTTTTTGCATGTATGTGAAGTTACCGAGTAGCTTATTGTGCATTAAGTTAGTGTATTCTTTTTATATCTCTAATAGTGTGATTTAGTGCTTGATGCTGCTCATCGGAAAACTGCAGAATCCAGTTTGGGGCCAAAACGCGAAGACATACTAGAGAGTATCTTGTTCAAGTCTTCAGATTTTGTTATGGTGCATTTTAAGGATATGGATACCAATTATGCAAGAAGAGGTATACTTGTTCTTAAAGTTGTCTATATCTTGGATCATAAGTCAAGATTTTCAAAGTAGATGCTTTAGGATCCAAAAACTAAAGTTTGCATTTAGACTCTTAATTCTTAATGAGTGTAGATCATCCAAATATCCCATTGAAATCAATGGAAAGAGCAGATGCTCAACACCTCCCAAAATCAGAAATTCATCAAAATTTAAAAAATAGATAGCAGAACCTTTGGGAGGGTGCACTGCTTTGAGCACTGTTTTAGCTGTCTGGAAAGTAAATCCTTAGTGGTGTTACAAAACATTTTGCAGATTTTGGAGGAGGTTGTTGGGGTGTTTTTTGTAACTGTCTTTCTAAATTAGTCTATTAAATGTTATATGAGAATCCATGAATATACAAATTATAAAAAGACTATTGTTCAGAATTGGTATATATATGTATATAAAGTCTACAGTTAAATAACTTTTGTGTCTAAATATGCATTCATATAAATATTCTAAAAATACTACTGCAAACTGAGCTAAAACTTCTTAGAAAATCCACTATTTGTGTTTTTAACTTCTGCTTTACTACTTGTAGATCTGTAGGTAAGGCTCTCCAAAATACAGAAGAGCCTAGTAAGGTGACAGGCAGGTGGTCTTAAAATCTTGAAGACATGGCTTGAAACCGTCAAAATTAAATGATTTTACAGGCAGTCTTCATACTTTTGATGTCTGACCTCCAAGACCCTAATTATTTTTCTGGAACCTAAGAGACTCCTAAGTCAGACAGCTCTAGTTCCTTTGCAGATTGGGTTGGGGGGGGGGCGGGCAGCAAATCTCAAAGGATTTTATGGTTATATTCCTGATTTGCTGGGCTAAGGAATAAAAGCAAATACATAGCTTTCTGTGCCATGGAGTGAAATGGCGTATGTGTATGTTTTCAGATTGATCAACAACTGTCACTGGGAGCTAAGTGGTTATTGCAACACATATGCTTTATTCCCATGTAGCAGTGATGTAGAGATGTGTAGGGACTGGTGGACATTTAATGAGGTCTTTCTCTTTTGACCTTGTGTTTGTGTGTGCACATGTTCTTGCCTGATTTAAAGTTGAAGAATGAGAGGCTTGTTGTTTCAAGAAATTTGCTTTTCCCAGAAGAAGATGCATAATGTCAGAGCAAATGTAGCATTGAAATGCAGATAAGTTCCAGGTTCTGGATGGGACTTGGAATTTAAATTACACGAGAGCTGTTTTATAATGGGTCTACTATAAACATCACTTTAATGTGAATGCAAACTGGGCTCTCCATTACCCAATCTTTATAGATTTTGAGCAGCAGGAGTGAAGAATATAGTGGTGGGTTGACCCTGGCAGGATGCCAGCTGCCCACCAAAGCCACTCTGTCACTCCCCTC
>NW_010517683.1:0-13130 GCF_000687285.1 Phaethon lepturus
CGGGCCGCCGCTGTCACCCGCCGACCCTGGTTCCTTCCCGCCTCAGGGTCCCGGAGCTCTGGCGGCCTGAGGGGAGACCTGGCCCCTATTTCCCTATGAGGAAAGCGGGGTCCCCTGTCCAAAGAGAGCGAGACGGCGCCGCCCGCTGCCTCCCACGCCACACCGGCCGTAGAGAGCGACATGGCCCCCGGGTGGGGCCGCAGCTGTTGGCAGGTGCCCCCCACGAACTGCCAGCCGCCATGTCCTTACCTCTAGCCCGGAAGGTGCGTGGCGAGGCAGGTGGTAGGGTTGCTCCCTCCTTCCCCCTTCATTGCCCAAGTGCCTTCCCAAACCTAGTGAGAGGGGCATGCCAAAAATAAACCCCTTGCTGCTGTGTTTAGAGCCTCATTTCTCTCAGGGGGACTGTCTAAGGCAAAAAGTAAAACTAATGGGCTTAAAACAATAGACATAGCTTGGTGGCCGATTTTCTGGGGCAATCTGCTATAGAAACAGAAGTTTCAACATAAGCTTCTCACTGAGAAGGGATTAAAATAGCACAGCCTTTGGGTCAAGAACTGTTTCATCCCAAAGTACATCACTTGGCAGGAAAGAGCCATTTCTCCTCAAAACTGAAGATGCAATGAAAGGCTGCACGTAGGACGCTGTGAGCTCAGAAGAGGATGTTAGAAACTCTGTCCTTTTAATAAATTCATACTGGTTGTGTGCTAGTAATGGATTTTAGCACCTTTTATAGCTGTAGCCACGGTATGAAAGCCTCCTTTCATTTGTAAATACAGGCTCAAGAATTTTTGTTACATTAACAGAGGCAGAAAACCAATGGAGAAAACATCCCCACAGGATTCCTTCAGAGGACTTTAAAACTCAAATAATGGAAGACTGAAGGCCCCAGAAAGACAATTCTTGCTTCTGTTACTCACAAACACTTCTTTTAACTTAAGAATTCTCAAATTCTTAAGAATTTGAGACCAAGTAGGAAACAAATGGGTCCAAATTCTTACTTCAGGCCCACCGGTGCAGATTCAGAGGTTAGAATCTAGTTTATCGTTGTTTCTGTCCAGTAATCCACAGACAGTACAAGGGTGGGAATCTTATATACACTAAAAATGCTCTCCTCTGAGAACGGAGTTACAGATTTTGCCACCTTTGCCTTTTCCTGATTTTCTTTTCTTGACCATTAATATCAGAAGTGGTTCACTCACATATCTTGTTCATCCATATCCACAGCTATAAGTTACATGGTTGCTTGTATCGCATCGCAAGCCGAGGGGTTTTCTGTCTTTATTTTTCCCAGGTACTGTAAGGAACAAAATTAGATGGTTACAATAGTGGAGTCCAACCGCTTCAAAGATTGAAAAATCTTGTGGCAGCTGCTAATTAGAATTTAAAAAAACCTGCAGTGTCTAAGATATTTTAGAGTGCATTTTATTCAGAAGAATTGTTAAATGTGTGAAGATGAAAGAGATGGATTACAGGAAAATTAAATGTAGGGTTTAACTGAGAAATAATCATTTTCTATGAAAGATAATGACTCCTCTTGAGGCTAGTATCAAGATTTATTGACCCAGGAGGTTAATATTGATCAAAACCAAGGCAAACAAAATATTAGACCTTGAAGGAGAGTAATCTTGATATTGAAGTCTTGCCACTGACTGAACAGGTCAATATATCTGGGTGCCAGAATCTAAGGTTTTGACCACAGAATGGTGGGGGATATTAAATATGTCTGACATGTTCTATGTACACACTTTTTATTCTTATCAGCAGTAGTTACTTTATAGCTATGTCCTTCTGTATATGGCATCATGCAAGGGTTCAGGCTTCACTTGCAAACCTAATTGCAAGTATAATGGTTCTCTTCCTCAAGTGTAACACATAGCGTAACATAAAACACCAGTCTGAAATATAATGAGTTGTTCATCTATTCATTCACATATATAAGTGATATTTTTAATAGCTTTCATTCCAAACACGATAAGGATGCTGCTGCTGCTGCAAAACCATAGTGATAATAAACTGAAAAACAGTAGTGCTTTAATACATAGATTTGTCATCATATCCATAAGACCAGGGGAAAAAAAAAATTAGTTAAATTCTACTGTAAACTGACAGCAAGAAAACATTAATCTTAGAAAAAATAACTTATCTGGATTCATTAATCAATGAGGATAAAAGTCAGAGACTTAAGCAAATGTAGCACTAGGGACATGAAAATAGTTTACAGGATAAGATCAACAGTTAATGCGCTTGAGGCAGAAGTTGCTTTTTTATTTCTGTTCATATGGCAACTAGCAGGACAGAGCTTTTTAACATCCCCAGGAGCTGTCTGCAAAACAACAAAACTATTCCCATTCACTAATGAAAATAGCAGTAGATACAGTGTACATTTAATTACACTTCAGTGTAATCTGAAGTAAATTAGAATTGCAGCAAAAGTAAATAAAAATTAGTGACGTCATTTATTTTATTTATTCAGAAAACAAACAATTCAGTATGAAAACAGCTAAGCCATCAGTATTTAAAAATGGAAACATAAAATGTATTTCTATTTTTCCCCACCAAAACCAGACTGTTAATATTGTGATTTTAAATACAACTTCACATATATATTTAACTGTCCTGCTTTAAATTTTATTTGAAAGACACCATGAATGAATGGAATTTTAATAAATCAGATCTACTTACATTCAAGTATTCAACAATGAACAATTTCTGAATTCCACTAAAAAATATTTGCATAGTATTTATTTAAAAAAATAACAAATAAAAATTTATCATTGGTCTTCTCAATGCAAAATAGGTGGGACCACAGCAGTATACATACTGAATAATTAGCATGCTCAGGGAGTGTTTACATTTCCTTGTCAAAGTCTCGGGGTTTTTTTTCAATTTTGCCAATATAGAATAATAAGATGATTGATTTCCTCTGTTTTGCCAATTAAAGTACACCCTTACACACCTATGTTTAGGTGATGTAAGAATTCAAACGGCTCATGTGAATTGCATGATAAATAACCTAATCACATGCATGTATCTAATTTTCAAAAATTTGAGTTACTGATAGAAAAGTATTCCATTTAAAGTGCATTGCATCAGTATTTGTCTCATTTACATGAAATTGTAGATATTAAAACTGAATGTCTGGCTCTAGATCCTGCCAGGGCAAGATCATTCCATATGCCACATCTTTGAAGCTATCTCCAGGCTACTTGTAACCAGTTCCACAGTGTATAAAAAAAAAAGGTGCACAGTCACCATTGTAACTCTGCTGTACCCATCAGGAAAAGTTTTAGACTTGTTCCAATCAGAGGATTTTATTCCAGACTACAGAGATCCATAGCAATTCAGTTTCTAGGACATTTAATTCCATCTGCACATTTACGTTCTTAAGACAGTCACCTACTATTTTCTGAACATTATTTTCAAGATACAATTGACCTGTCACCATTCACAACCTGGGCATGATAACAAAGAATAAGATAATTTAAACATAAATTGGTTTTGAACCCTATTTGTATAGGCTTGAATACAATTTTAAAACATGTTGTGCTCTTAAAATAAAATGCATGAATGAGTAAAGTGCTTGACCAAAACACTGATACGAATAAAATTTCCACCCTTTAGAATCGGTGTGACATCAGTCTAAGCAGAACATTGATGAGGCATTCCCAAAGTACAAAACATAAGAAGAATATTTTGTGCAATATTTTATCTGCTTAACTCTCTGCTTGCATCCTTTCATTGTAAACTTGAACATAAAAATTAGGCCAAGGAGACACTGGTATTGCGTACAAGTTCAGAATTAAAATTCTTAAATGGTGCATTTCTTTCAAAAAAAAAAAAAAACAAAAAAAACCCAGAGATTGAAATTCCTCCATTAGGGCCTGTTAGGGAAAACCTCTAATCACAGACTTTTCTCAGATAAATCTTATTAAGAACTCTGACTGTATCAAGGATCAAGCTATCAAATATATCTTCAGTCATTTTCATCTTCACAGTTAATTCATCATCATCATAGGAAGTCCACTGAGATTCCTCTTTGCGGAGCTCCTGAATCTAAAATTTAACATGGATATGAATGTTTATTTCAAGAATAAGAGCAGGGTCAGTTCTGAAAGGTACTAAGACACTGTACGTAATCCAACAACTTTATATATGCATTGTTAATTTATTTAATTTAGTTTAAACCACTCACAAGAAATACTGGATTATTATTTTAAGTGTACTGAAAAGGAAGGCAATAACTTGACATTCTGAAGTTATTTTAAGCAAACATGATTCTCACAAAAGCATGAGAATTTTATATTTAAACCTAGAGAAAGTAGGCAAATCTCCATTTGGAAGTCTGCTTACCAGAATAAGGTCCACTCTGTCTCTCTTACAGTTTCCATACTTGGTCATATTAAGGAATTTTCTTTTCATTTCTAAGTCATTCTTTTCCAGGTTCATTATTTTAATAATTTCACCCTGAACAAATGTCTACAAAATAAAAAAGGCTGAAAAGAATTGTTCTCATAGGTATTCTGTCACTGTGAAGGTTGCAAATGAGTGACAGGTGCTAGTGTGAAGATACAGCTTTAAATCTAGAAACATCTCAAAGTTTAGGGAATAGATCAGTACTGGCCAGCCAACACATTTTGAACATAAAATAGTCATAACCAGGGAGATTTAGAAGCCCAATTCCCATTCCTCTACAGAACTCCATATACTTGGAATATTTAGACTAACTAGCTCAGTCTAATATTTATTCAAGCATTTCAGAGAAATGCTTCTTTCTTCTCTAATCACCTGAGTTGCACTGCCATAGTCCTCCCAAATTTCACATTTTTGTCTCTTTGCCATTGCAATATCTGCTCTCTTCACTGACTCTTGTTATTGTACACTTTCCATTTCCAGAATATACCTTGACCTCACTGACATCTGTACTTCTGCAAGGATGCCTGGAACAGCGAGATACCAAATTTTCTTTAATCCATGGAAATGCATTTGGATTTGCAGTTACTTGATATTCTGCACATAGTAACTCATGGGTCAAATCAAATATAACCTGTAACGACAAAAACACAGTACCAACATACACTGGATCTCTCACTGATGCCCTTTCAAAAGTTTTCTTAGCACTTCTGAAGGATGTTAGGCTACTGACGGTAAAGATTTACAGCTCAGTGCAAAATTTCCTAACATCACCTGCATCATGGATGTTCCTATAGCTGATGTCATGATGACCATTACCTAAAGAGCATGTAAACTTGTACAGCAGAAGATACTGGACAGTAATGTGTGAACACTCACTAAGTATGGATGGCTTCTACAACAGGCCCTTTAATATCCTTGTGTAGACCGAGGTCCACAAAACTCAATAGTTTCAGGACGTTGAGGACCATGAAGATCTCTCCAAACTCAGCAGGACATCCAAGGCAGGAGACTTGGACTCTTTAGACTGCAGTTTTCCAAGAAGCTTGGCTTTTTCTGAACAGACCCAAAACAGATACGAGGCTAGGTGTCCAGGGTCTTGTGATTGAAGAGCTTTAGCAAAAGGCTTGTATCACAGCAAAGGCCATCTATTCTAGCAGAATTATTTTGCTGTAGATTACCAGAAGATTTTGCAGTAGATTACCAGAAGAAGTATTTTGCAATACCTTTTTCAGTGCTCCTTTAGCTATATTTAGTGTTAGCAGCTGGAATAATATTAAGTACTAGCTAATATGAGTCAGCCTACAGAACACTAGAAAAGTTTAGTGACAGTTAGTGCTTTAAAAATACCTGATTATACATCCTTTTGCTTTCTGTTTCCAAATCGTTCCCTGAGGGATCATTACATTCAAAGCGCTTTGGCACACTGATTCTCCTGAAGCTTGAATATAAGTTTTCTGGTGTCCATAATTCTTCTACAGCACATGCAGACAGTTTCTTAACATATGAACTGTAATGTGGTATCACAAGAGGAACTTCCACAGTTTTCTTCCAAGGAGCTGAGTGCCACTGATCTAATTTGTACAAGTATTGCTTTTGTGTTTGTCTCACCAGCATATGTTGGTCAGAATTAGGCTGATCAAAGTCTTCAGAGCTTCCAAAAACACCAGCATCAAGGATTTTTGTGAGGAACTTTAGCAGAGAAAAAAAGAAAAGCCAGGTGACATACTCCGCATTTTTTCCACAATTTTTAGAGGTACTGCAATTATTAGCAACTGATTAAGGTTATACTTGAAACTATACTCTTATTCATGAGCTCAAAGAAAGCCTTACTAATGTGTCATTTTAAAGATACCTGTTTTAACTGTATTTGGCAGAATTCAGAAAGGATTCCAAATTTGGAGTTTATAAAAATTTTTGACATTTTGAAACATTTTTGTTCTGAATTGGAACTACTCTCCTCATCCCTCAAAAGCAAAACTTTTTGGGTTTTTTTTGGTAGTTGGTTTGTTTGGTTGGTTGGGCTTTTTTTAAACTTTCTGTGATATTACTTTTTAATTAGTCCATCAGAAAATACAAATTAGACACTGTGAGACTGGAAGCAGCAGGCATCAAGAACTGTGGTTCCAGTCTCCCAGGGGGCTGAATGAAAAGTGAGAGTCTGGCAGCTCTGAGAGTCTTGACTTGGCTACAATCTGTCTGCAGAGCTAATACAGAATTAGAAAGCTGAAAGTCTCACAGCCAGGAGCTGCAAAGGAGTCAGGCAGATGAGCTGACAGGTGTCCAGATTTACTCTGAAATGAATCAAAATTGAAGTGTGTGCAGATTTATCAGTTTTTACCAACTGACAAAGTGCAACAAAAAAGTTCCATTTGCTTTGTTTGGACTAGCTGTAGTCATTCTCCCCAGGCTCAGCTCATGCTTGTCCCCCCATACACATGCTATCCACTGGCTGCAGGATAATTCCTTAAACAAGGAATGGGTCAGATTAAGTGAGCAGTCTGGTTCCAAATGTTAACATTACATAATTTTTATGGACAATAAAAAACTGGGCAACACAAGTGCTTGCCTGTGTAGACCCAATTTCAGGTCCAGCACTTAAGTAGACAAAGCCTTTCTGACTGTACTTACTGGCAAAGTGGTTGGAGAAGTCTCTGAAGATGAATGAAATATCTTGTCTGCTTTTGATCCATGTTTTCTTTTAATCTTCTTATATTCTTTAACTGCATCATCTACAAATTTAGTTACGATTCTTTCTGCTACTGTGTGACAACCATGAACACTAAGCATATCAACATCACACAGTAAAACATCAGAAACCTTTGCTGATTGTTCAGATAAGATAGAAACTGAATTTTCTTTAAGGAGAAACAGTTTCTGATTGTCTTCTTGTCTTTGGCCTTTGCCATAATTCATCATGTCTTTTTCAAAGGCACTTCTATATTTGCGTTGAGCTGTTTCAGAAAATGCAATTAAAGTGTCAAACAGAAGTTTTTTACAGAGTTCACTTGCAATATCATCAGCAAGTTTATTTCTTTTCTGATCCTCTACTAAGCAACAAATATTTTTGCTTGTTTTTACTTCATCTGTGTTACCAGTCTTACTTTTCATTGGAAGCATATTTGCAAGTATCCTTTGTTTTATTTGTGTCAGCTCTGGGTTTTTTTTATCTGATCCCAAGCACGTTAAATTATTTTGACAGAGGAATTCATCACACTTACACTGGTCAGAATGTGGAAGCTTTTGCCCTTTTCCAGGCAGCAAGGCAGTGTGTACCCTAAGCTGGTTGGCTTTCACTTCTGATCCTCCTGTACCGTTTGTGTCCTCTGCTTTCTGCTCTGTAAGCCTTCCTCCCTTCTCATCATCTTCAGAGTATTTGCAGTCTCCTTTGAAGGATACATCGTCATAGGAGGAGTTGGAGTCCTCATCCCCAATGTAACGGGAACGATTTGCATTAGCCCCCAACAGGTGTGAAATCTCATCAGGTCTGACAAAAATACCACAGCCCTCAGCACACTCAAAATACTTCACCCCTTTGTATGTTCCAGCATTATCACCTTCAGCTTTGTCAAGTGCAACACCAGCCCAAGGGCCACTATCAAAACAAGTCTGTCCTTTGAACATTAGGGTTCCAGGTTGAGTCTGCTTTACTAACACTCTGTCCCCAATTTCAAATGATGATAATGGGTCATCACTGTCCTCCTCAGCTTTGGGCAGTGTTAGGTACGTTTTGCGTTGTCTCATCATGCAGGCAGGACTTTTACTGGCCTGGCCAGAAGAAACAGGATTTGACACAGGCAGAAACTCCAAAGGCTGCAAAGATGTCTCATGTTCTCCTTGTTGGTATTCTAATAAGCCCTCCTTTGCACTGAAAAAATCTTTAACTAAAGATTCTTCTGCAAGACTACCATCCTGAGTTGAAAAAGCATCAGTTGTCTCTCGATTGAGCAAGGGAAATTCTTCAGGCACAGTGTTATCAGGTAATGGGGGTAATGCATCCGCTTTCAGTGATATATCTTCATCCATATGCTGTCTAGTTTCTGAGACTGTCATTTGTTCTGGTGGAGATGGGAAATCATCTATACTGAAAGTAGAATCATCATTTTTCTTTGCATGTCCACCTAAAGGGGGAAGAGGAAGATCTTCACGTGAAAATGACAAATCCTTTTTATTAGAAGATGGCAAGTCAGCACTTCCATAGGACAATACTTCATCAACAGGAGACAGTATTTCTGACAAGGTATCCTCATCAGTTGGAGGGAGACTCTCATCACTAATACAAATTGTATCATCTTCACCTTTGGAAGAGCAGTTCTCAGCTTGAAACAATTGTGTTTTTGAGGAGACAGAAGAAAACAGTGCCCTCCTTGCTTCCTTAATGGCTTGCCTTTCAGTTGTTGATTTATTTTGATTTCCTGTGGCCACCCTTTGCAAAGACTCAAATGAATAGTTTTCTGTACGGACTTCCTCAGAAGTCTGTACGGGCAGAGATACCACCTTACTGAGATTGTTGGATGCAAGTCTCTCATTCAAAAGCTGTGCATGTTTATTTTTGCCTCCTGAAACGGGTAAGTTTCTTGAAGATAGGCATGCTAATAATTTGTTATTTGTAGTGTCTTTGTCAGGTAGAAAAGAGCTGGCAACTGCATCTTTACCCTGTTTTGTGGTCTCCTGAGAACAGGTTTCATTTCTACTGTAGTTTTCTGAGGCATCCAGATGTGGCTCATCCATTCCCTTGTCAGGGTTATCAGACTGGGAGGAATCTGCTGACTTTGTTTTGGATGCATTTGCTTTGTCTGATGGAATGAAAGAAAGCAAGTTATCAGTGTGGCCATGATATGAAACATCTCTAGGGTGTTTCTGGGAGTGTGAAGTCTCAGTGCTGTCATCTTCTGGCATTTCATGTTCATCATGTTTGTCACTAGCTAACGCTTCCTTTTCATTACTTACTGCTGTTAGCATCTCTCTTGAAACATCAGGAAACGCATCACCATTGTCATCAACAAACTCTTCTGGAATACTGACATATGTGTCCTCTCCATTTCTCAGCTCTAATTCAGAGTCTGAAATGGAGCTTTCTGAGATGTCAATCTAAACTGCAGCCACTTTCTGAAATTCTGGGAGTGAAGAACCTGATTTGGCATTTTCACATCTCAGACAGAAGTCGTTTGACTTGGATGATGATTTAGTGGAAGCTAATCCTTCGGAAAATGTTTTTAAATTTAGTTCTTCATCAGAAGCTTCATGAGAAATATGGTCCAAATGCTTCAAACACTGACTACCATCCACCTGATGGATCTCATAAGAGACAGGTGCTTCCACTTCTTGAACTGGAACATTAAAAAAAAAAATTATTATTTTTTTTTAAATTCAGCATTTCAGAAAAATTTTATAGAAGAGGTTGCTGACAGGTAATTTAGGATTACAGTCCAGTAATTCTCAGCTGTAAATTGCATTAAGATGACAGTAGCATTAAATAGACAGTCAAGATTGGGACTACCTTTAATATTATTGTACAAAAAAGAGGTCAGACTTATCAAGAGATGAGGAACTCACTAGTGTAGCAAACAAATACAATAGTGTCCATTGTAGCTGACAAAAAGAGTTTGAATGCAGGATTTTTATTAAGATCTCTATTATTTTAGCCCAATAAGTAACTTCATTACCTGGTACAAGTATTAGGCTATTATCCTCTACAGACAAACTCTAGGAAAAACTATTAATCAGACTGTATGTTAAGTAATTACAGCAACTCTTTCGGGAAAAAGGTATCTCTTACCTTCTGACAAAGGGATTTCAGGAGGTGCTTTTTCATTCATCTGTGTGACTTCTAATTTTTGCTCAGAGTCTGTGCTAAATCTGAAAAGACAACATTATAGTTGGATTAAACTGAAATTATGAAGCGTATGGTACGCAGTGTCATTCAAGAATGTTGAGTAGAACATTAAGTTTCTTTGGGTGTATTAGCTACCTACAGACACCATAAGGCAAAGTGTTTTAACTGTTACCTCTGATGCTTTCTGTCTAGCCCAAAGCCTTCTGAAGACAATTTTTCCCCTCCAAACTGATTTCAACATCTCTTCAACTGACCCCAAATAATTAGATCACCTAAGAAAACCTGGCAGGCAATGTTTGATGAATGTGACAAGTATTATGTCAAATTCTTTTATAAAAAAGGAATTTTTTGGTTTAGCACCTTTTTTTTTTTTTTTTTTTGAGGGTGGGGTCGAATTTTGTTGTTTGAGGGGTTTTTTAAGCCATACAAGACAAAAAATCCCAGGCTATCATCATTCAGGTCTGCCTCCTTTTTCCACAAGAGAAACACAATCGTGGGCCTAAAACAAGCAAGGCAAAGTTTGACACATCAGTAAGAGAATCAGAAGGTAGAACCAAAGGTTTCAGCCTTGACAAACACAGTACCTCTGTTCTTTTGATGATCTTTCTTTTCTTAACTGGGTTTTCACTAATGTAGCTTCTTTTGAAATCAGTATTGATCTTCTTTCCCCATATTCATCGGAAGAAGAAAGATTTTTCTTCCTTTTCCCAGCCTGCAGAGAGTGTGATCAAGAATCACAGAATATACAAGAAACCTAAAGTATACCAGTGAATTACTACTGGTCTTCCCCGAGCCTGAAGGGCAATGTTTTAACATGATACAACAAAACCTCAATAGAACATCAGCTTCTTTGCCTGCAAGCTGAGTTCCAAGCACAATATCTCTGTGACAGCCAATGCTGATGATACCTTCTGTTGAAAATTTATGTGAGAGAAACCCAGTTAAGATAAATTATAAGCTTGCCACGTGCCTGAAGTGGATTGCAGGGGTTCTGCTCTTCTCTTAGCATTTTATGACCTCTCTGCTCATTGTGTGCTTTCTCCACTATCAGAGACTCTTTCTCTAGATCTTCTAAGGATGATGCAGCATCACCTGAAATACATAGATTGAGCACAGAAGGCAAATACAGGTTTCTTCTTTATCTCAGTCACACAAAGTAGCCTTGGATCTAAGGCTACAAGGATCTAAGGCTTGGTACTAGACTTTATGGCAGTGCCTATGTACTGACACTAGGTTATGAAACTGCACAAGACTCCTTGCCAACTATAAAAAAAAAAAAGTCAAAACACTTATGGTAAAGTTGTGGTCCACTGAAGTCCATGGAAAAATTTCTCTTTGCCTGAGGGACAGGATTTATTTCTGACAATTCGGTGTCCATATGCTCAAATCTAGGCTTGAGAATCTAGTTAAGGTGCAGTCTATGCCAAACTTCCCTCACCAAGACCACTGGTTTTAAGTCTTAATTACACAAATCTGTAGTCTCCCTCACTATGGTATTTAGGAGTAAACACAGAAAGAAGTATTGCCACAATATGTAAATATTTATAATACAAAGATTATGCATACACAGAACTATATAAATGAGATAACTGGCTCATATATAAAGACCCAGTTTTATTTTTTATACATCCTATTGAGAGCAAGAAATATGTCTGAGGATAAAACCTGGAAACAAAAATAACTCCAGCATGTCCTGTCGAAGTCTATCTTCAACTGATCTATGTTCTTTAAAAGAACACCCTTAAATTATTTTTAAAATGCCTCAAAAGAGAGTAAATTATTAAAGACACAATCAGAATAAGTTATGATTTTGTTCTGAGGAAGCAGTATAATCATATCTCATAATAAAACTTTGAGAGATTTCCACCATCTTGCCTAGCAGTGATTTATATATTGAGTGTAGTGAGCAAGACACTTAGGTAATAAATGAGACGATTGTCTCTCTTTCTGTCTGGATTAAAGTTTGATTGAAGTGGTTGAAACAGATTGGACATAATAGCATTAAATATGATTTACCAGTTCCTTGAAGAGTATTTTCTGCCTGAACCAGGCATAAGTTACACAAAGTAGAAAGCATCCCCAAGCCTTTCACTGTGAACTTGCTGTCACACGGATTAATAGTTTCATTGTCTCGAGGATCTATGTTTGGGTTTGAAATAAATGCCTTTTCCTTCAGCACAGATTCCTAGAATGTAAATATTTAAGAGGCAGAGTTAATGTCTTAAGAGAAAAGGATTTTGCTGTTGGCAGACTGGCAAAAAAACAGTTAAGAGATCAGAGATTAAATCTATGTGTTCACACCAAGATATGTAAGTGCATACGGACTCCTGTGCATATGTACCCACACTGGCGCTGTGTCACTGATGCGACAGATGCACAGAATCAACAGACAAGACTGATTTCTACCTCATGTTCGTAACTGCCAAATGAGCCTTGTGCTGGTCTTATCTTAAGGCAAGCCTGGGGCACTTTAGGCAGAACTGGAATTCCAGAGGTGATCCTTACCAGAAATGCAGAGTTTCTGCCTTCTCTTGTAATCAGTGGGGATACAGGTTCATCCATTCTATCTGAATTTGCATGTTCCAGAGGTAATAAAACATGATCCTGATCATTACGCTCTGAAAGGTACAATATGAAATTACAATGTTTCCAGTGCTGCATTTTTTTTCCGTAAATAACTTTACTCTAGCTTTTTATTTAGCGCAGTCAAAAAGGCTGTTTAAAGATAGTTACAATTTGAGTAACTTAGTTTTGCCATACACATTCCTTGTTACACCAACAGAAGCTGAAAGGACCAATGACCTTATTTATCCAATCACCTCCTTATGTATCATCCAGTTACATGGTAGCAACTGTAAAGCCCACTTCCAGAATTTTCTACACT
>NW_010517683.1:13161-18427 GCF_000687285.1 Phaethon lepturus
TAGCTGCTACCTCAACAAAACAACTTACACCTTTGTTACACCTTCTTCTTGCCAATCCTCAACAGATCCTGGTACCAAAACTCACACTGGAGGTAACCAAGGAACAGATTAACATCACAGGTTGTCTCTCATGGGCTAAGTAGCTCAACAGTCCTCTTCTGAAATACCATTTGAACTGCTCCAAAGCACAGCTGAGACTTCAACTTTTGCCCTAAGTAATTCAGTTTGACTAGGTGGTCAAACATGGTTTGCTGCAGAAGTCTTCTTTATTGGGTACCTGCAGTTTTGCAATCTTTAATCATGAAGAGCGAGCCTATAGTTTGACTAGTAGCACCACACACTTTCTTGGCCACCATTTCAGACACATCAGGACCTTGCTCACCAAGGGACTCCTCCAAACCTGGAGACTCCTCTCCCTGTTTCTGGTATTGTGCCAGTGTTTTCTTGTTCTTAGTAGAAAAGCTGTAAACAGTTAGACAAGGAATTACTGATTGACAAGGAGTTAATGACTGGGAGTTGTTTTCATATTCCCAAGTTAATCATGACAAATCCATATTAAGTCAATAAAGGTATGAATTAAATGCTTGATAGTACCTGTAGAGTGCTCACATGCACATATGTTTATAGACCAGCAAGTTAGTAAAGCCAGAAGCACTCTGAATAGTGTATTTATTTCTCCATTCCCCTCCCTCTCACTTTGTACTGTATTTTATACAGTCAGGTTTCAAATCTCCATAGACAAGTATAGGAGGAGACAAGAAGTCATCAGCACTGATAAGGCAAAACCTATATGCCTCCTTTTCCAGGCAATGGTATTGTATCAGGTTCCAAAAGATCTCATTGGATTTTCCACTTTAAATACAGCATTGCAACTTTATGGACATTTGAGACATCAGATACTGATTGTGACTTTGAACTTTCTATACAGTCTATACAGTCTCCTTACTACAAAAGCACAAGGTAACACAATTCATACTCAACAGGCTTTTCCCTTAGTGATGCAAGTTCTAGAAAACACAGTTGAGTAAGTTAGTCTGTCCAGAAAAAACAGCAATCAACATGTGGGGTTTTTGTTTTGTTGGGGTTCTAGAATTTAGGATTTTTTTTTTAATACAATAACAGTTTGAAAAGTTAACTATGTTCTTGAATAGATTAAAATTAACAATACAACAGAGTATAGAAGCTAAAACCCTATTCAATTTTTTTTAATGTGAAAAAAGCAGGCCTATATAGTATTCAGGACTACAAATGTTTGACTTCCAAATAAGTACCCCAATTCAGAAGATATATTTCCAATTCTTAGCTAAAAGCTTGTCAATTTATAATTATTACAAGTTTCTGTATTCGTTGTTTCTAGTATTTAACATCCATTAATAAAACCCAAACCACCAGCTTTTTCTGCACATCGCCGATTTATTTATTATTTCATTTTTCTTTAATTTTTAAGAGTATTTCCCAACCCTTTCTATCCGCTTACAGCCCCGCTTATTCTATTCCTGATCAGTATAAAATATGAACATACCTGCACTGATGAATAGATAGCATAATTACCACTCTGCACTCTTACATAGGAAAGAGATCTCACAGTCACGCAGCAGCCAGAGTTTGGGTGCCTTGCGAGTTCCACCAGGCCCTATCTGCTCTAGACTGACGCTAATATTCACTGTTCTCCTATGAGCAGGCTTGTCAGTAATAAGAAGTGAAAGCACAGCCAAGAAACCTTTTAAAGATTTCTGTGACTTGTAATCAATAACACCATGAATTATAGATCAGTTCCATGCAGGGATTTATTTGAAAGCCTTTCCCTGTGGGGACTTAAGTAAATGCACAAACCTGACTCACCAGTCTGCTAAAGGTCTGGTTAACACTGAATGAAAGGGTTGTGGGATTTTTTTAATTCATATAGAGATGTATTTGTCTTTAATGGCATTTATTTTTTTTCCTGAAACAAACTAGATTTTTGTTCATCTGAGCCTGTTTTGGAAGGCTGCTGTTCTGAGCAGCCTGCATGCTGCTGGGTCCTCATCCGCACCGCTCAGCGGGAAGCAAACAGGGCTGCTGGGGATTAAGTGCCTGGGGAACAGGAGGCCAAGTGCTTTCTCAGAACAGTCTGACAGGGCTCCTGAGTTACCTCTGACTGTGGGCATTTTACATGATACCTCTATGCTTCAGTTTGAGCATAAAATTAAGTCCTGTGTAGTACAAAAGCCTTCTGTGGTTAAATTCTAAGTGAAATGCAAACCTGCTCTGAGGGGTTAAGTGATACATAGGCTTAGAGTCAGAGGATGACAGAGGAGGGATTTTCACCAATTAAATCAATACATTTCTACTCATTCCATATGGGTATTTTGAAGTCTAATTAATACATAGTTGCAAACTGTTTTGAGTTTGTAGTTAAAAGCCACCATGAAAATGTAAACTATCATTAGCAGTTGTGTGGCATCATTTAAAAATATCCTGGTTATTAACGCTATCTTAATTAACTTGCCTAGGCCTGATATCAAGCTACATTTGTTCCTAACATTGCAGTGACAGGCCCCAGTCCCACAAGCTTAGATAACACTGCTTAACACTTCATAGTGCAGATAATCATAGCAAAATATGTTTACATGCTTGCACAAAAATGCAGAGTTTAAAATTAATATATAAATCCTGCAAGGACTGGCTTTCTTAAAGCACAGAGGATTGTGACACTGAATGCAAGAGCACAGAGCCATTCTAATGAAAGCACAACTGCCTGGGGAGCAAATATTACTCCACCTTTTGCACACAGGATTAAGTAGTCTATTATCCAGTAATAGTTCATTATACATGAAAGAAGCTTATGATGGCAGACAAACATGGCTTTTTTCAGCATGGAACAGACTTGCACAACTTCTGATGATAAATCCAGTACTATATAACTACATATATATGTATATAGACAGAGATATATACATATACACAGACTCTCTAAATTTCAGGATTAAGGCTCAGATTTAGCTTGTTCTATCAAAGGAGTTAATATCTGTGACATACAGAAGTACTGAGATCATAATGTAACTCCCTGTATACTCCCAGGAGTGTTTTGGGGCTTCTCGTTTGTGTTTTGGGGTTTTTTTGTTTGATATTTTGGGGGTTTTTTTGTTTTTTAAACATCAGAAGAGTCCCTGATAAACAGTACAGTTGGTGCAAATACTGACTCAAACAGCTTTCTGGTAAAATTTAAGATTTCACTTAAAACACATTTTTCCCCTGCACAGAAAGGTGTTTCTTTTTAAAGAATGGAAAAATCTGAAATAAATATGCTGTTTCTTATTGATATATTGAACTGATGAATGTATTCTACCTGAAGAAAGTTGTATGGAAATTATCTCCAGCTATGGATCCAGATGCCTTTTTTTTTTTTACTTGATGCTGTTTTCACATACCTTGCAATAAGCTGGTCCCTGCCTTGAGGGGCTTACCATTTCGGACACCAGATGGTAGGTTGGACATATGGAGGACACAAATAAACAATGAGGCAATATTGGTCACAATGATAAGCGGTGATCTTTATGCATCAACAGCTTGAACACAGAGGTTTTCAAAACTTATAGCTATAAAACTCCCTCTGGGAAGCATTTAAAGCTCGTACAACTACCTAGGACATAACTGCTTCCATCTTCTCCGCTGGATTTGTTGTTCAGCTATCACTGTGGAAAGGGTTTTACTTACCCCTCATATTTCTTGCTTTGTTTATTCTTTAGCTGGACACAACTCTCTTTATTCCCTGACAGATCAGGCCTTTCTAGATGGGCTGTAGACTCTGCTGAAGAGGAGTATAACTTTGGGCTAGGACTACGTCTCACTGTCTTCAGCTTTATTGCTTCTTCAGTTGCTGGGGTCCTCGTAAGCTAAAAGGAAAAGGTAATACATAAGGTTTCACCTGGGTTCCTTAGCTGTAGTGTCAGCTCTGACTTCAGCTACTATCCACTCAAAAAACCCACCGAGACATCTAGTGTCTGTGACTTAATAACCTCTTGCTTCTCAGCCAAATTCTGCAGCTTCTCCTGGAGTTGTGTTGTTGAATGCCGCATCATTAAGATTTCTCTTTGCTGCTTTAATAGAAGCTTTCTTTCTTGATGGGCTGCCCTGTAGATGTTTTGCAGGTGCTGGATTTCTGCCTACACAAAGGCAGAAAAAGAAAGGAATGCAAGAGAGCTAAGACTAAGATAACAGAAGAGACACCTACTTACAAATGTGTATAGTATTTCTTAACATAAGATAATACTAGTCACAAAATAAACTGAAAATTCAATATGCAAGTTTTGTTCCTTTTTTTGTAAAAAAGTTTTGCAGTTTTATTTTTCACTAACTGACCGGGGTTACCTGTGAAAGCTAATGACAGGTAAGGGGATATTTCACTGCCTGAGATGGGGTGTCTGAGAGGTGAGACCTTTGGAAATTAATTATCTTCAGGTCATTCAAAACCACAGGATGCTTGTGGTTTGCACTCCATTTGCACAGAAATTCCTTGAAGTAAAGAAGCTTGTACTACATAAGGAGTAGGACAGAAATTTTGTGACTACCAAGTGTAATTATGAACCCAGCATTCCTCTCAGTAGCAGGAGGACTGAGACTATAAAATTAGCTGTCAGATTAATTTAATATATTTCAAGATCAGAAGCATAAATCAGTGGAAACCTACATTATATGACCTGTTTGTTATGGAACAAATAGAAAAATCCACAATAACAGTGGAGTAGTAGAAAAAAAAAAAAAAGGAAAAGTTGTTTTCTTTTCTCTGAGATTTACAGACTGCTGACTTTGGCACAAATAAACACCTCAGTGAATGTAGGAAGCAAAGCAGAATAATGCATGTGAAATGACACCAGTGACTTTTAAAAAACAAAACAAAACACAAAAAACCAAAACAAAACCAAAACACCAAACCCCACTTGCTCCAGCAGCTCCAGGCACCTTCCCCATGTTGCATCCTCCCACTGTTGGTAAGATGAAATCCAGCTCCCCTTGCTGCAGTATTACCTGCTCCTGTTTCAGCTCCTTTAGGATTTTGCGCTGCTTTGTGGCCATGGCAGAGGCTCCCTTGCTATCCTTCAGGTTGTCCAGACAGCTGGAGACCATAGAAAGATGGGGATCACAGACAGATAACTAAATGCCATGAATTTAACGCTCTTCAGAAAACAATCCAGGGATAGGAGCAAAGCTCCTCTCAAAGCAGCTGTAAAAGCAGCAGTAGCTACGGAAGGCCCTGCAGAAAGCTCTGCTAGACTCGGAGGACATC
>NW_010517684.1:0-1784 GCF_000687285.1 Phaethon lepturus
AGCCCAAACTGGTCTGTGAGTCCATGATTGTATGATATGAAGAACAAATAAGAAAATTGAGAGTAGATGCAGCATTTAGCAGAGCAGATAGCATGAAAAACAGTAAAAGTTTAAGTGACACATTTTGGGGGATAGAATCGTAGAATCATTAAGGCTGGAAAAGACCTCTAAGGTCATCAAGTCCTACTGATAGAAAAGTTACACATACAAGAAAACTGTATTTCAGGGCTAAAAAGAGAACATTAGAGCTTATCCATCAGCAATGTCGGTTTAGAATGGAATTTAAAAATAAAAATTGAAAAAAAGAAAGAAAATGTACACAAAAATCTAGCTAAAACAGCTTTGTTGGATTAATCTAGAGCAACAAAAGCCAAGACATGGACAGTTAAGATTAACCCATTTTGTTTTGGCTAGAGATTTCAGTAGTCTCCGAACAGTGGGTGATACTAGATGCCACAAACTTCATGCTGCAATAATTAGAGATATGGAGCTAAGGATGGAATTTCAGCATTTTATTGAAAAAAAAAAAAGAAAAAGAAAAAAGAATAAAGCAGCAACCTGACTTCTTCGCTGGTTATGCTTTTAATGGTGTACTATGGCTTTTGCAAATATTTCCACTGTGATCCCTCGTGACACGTGTGATTTATGGTTCATTTGGAAGAAGTGCGAAAGATTAATTTGGATAGCCTCCTTGCTACATTAAGGTTTTGATTAGCATTTTAAAGGTTCGTGTTGCTTTAAACCATTTCACACATCATCTTTTTAAAACATGCTGTGTACAGTCATTTATTCCAGCTGCTCATGAGGGTTTGGATTGCACTATATGTAGCTTAAACGCTTCAGAAATACTCATTCACTTTGTGTCACGACGTGCACAGGAGAGAAGCAGCAGCAATATTGCAGCCTGGTGAACAACCTGACAGCAACATGCTGCAAAAATCATTACTACATATAAGCTTAAGCAAAAGTATTTGTATTTTTGTTCCTTTCAGCAAGAAAAATTGTGACATACTTGCTGAGAGGATGATTGCATTGATGTTAGTTTTTGCCAGGTTCTTTACATCTAGGTAGTGTAGCATACTTATTACCTAAGCAGGAATTTCTACTTTTTGAAAAAATTATAAAATTTCTAATTTTCTACAAACTTGGGCTGTTTGAGGGCTGTGTGTGAGCTGGATGTCTGCAGCACAGGGAAGGATGTCAGGACTGATTCTCTGAAAATGCTCTTTTGTGGTGGAAACAAGGTGTAGGTATGGCCACGGTGGTCCTGCTCCCCCCAGGCTGGGGAGAGCAAGTGGGACGGGGCCGAGCAAAGACGCACAGAGAGCTCTGCCTGGCGCTGCCTTTCTTCACGTCTCTTTTGAAAGCTTTTAGGAGTCGCAAGACTTTCGTTTTGTGTTGGAAGAACGTGTCCCGCTTCATCCTTCACGGTCTTGTTTGTGAGGACGGAGGAGCAGCTCTGGGAGAAAGTGGTGGAATGGGAGCACTAATTGGCAATAACGATGTGTATCTGAGAAGAGAAAGAAACTAGCAATAAAAGAAAAAAAAAAGTGCTATGATTCACACTCTATGCAAATGAAGTAACCTTCTGTTTATAGTAATTTACAGCCCATTTTATTTTTTCACAGTTACTGCTGAAACTGCCAAAAGTTGCTAGAAGAATTTATGTTTGCTTTCCAAATACAACATAAGCTATTCGAAGTGGATTTTGATTTTTCAGACAATTGTGCTGTTAGGCTGTATCCCATCGTCCAGCAGAACAACATCCCACAAAGCCAAGCTTC
>NW_010517684.1:1815-2779 GCF_000687285.1 Phaethon lepturus
CATCAAGTGGAACATGGGACTTGTCTTGAGCTGCTGTCAGTTTGCTGTGCTGGCTTGCCAGCTGAAAAAATATAGCAGATCGATGCTATTTGATCACTGCTAAATACCAGCCTGAGAACTCACAGCAGCCAAGCCCAGGGATTAATGAATTCCCATGCAGCGCTCAGCCTGCTTACCTGTCTGTGGCATCTGCAGCACCGGTGGAGGTGGAATCCCCCAGAAATGTCAGTGGATTACCAAGACCTTACAAGACATATTAAATGAAGAATTTGGGGCAGTTTGTACACTAGAAGTAAGTGGGAAAGCATTAGAGTGCATAGGACTTTACTGAGCACATTCTCATTTGGCTAATTGAAAAGTCATTCTTTTGGTCGACACTTAATTCACCCAGTTCTGGCTTTGTTGTCATGTAGTCATTTGTCTTGTGGCAGCTTCCGTGGATCGCTGTGCGGTGGTGGTTCTACCTTCATAAGTCCCTGTATTCAGACAAGAAATCAAATAAAGGCATAGTGTTTTTCTTCTTGCTTTATACTGAAGAACACAAATTCTTCTGGGAGTCGTCTTCTCCCCTGACACTACTAGGACTCTGATTCACAGTGGGGGCACCTTCCTTTCAGATACCTTAAGTGTCTCCCACCCGCTTGCTGGAGGGTTAGTTTAGCATCAGCAGAGAGCAGCAGCTGAGCTGCTGTAGTTTTCAGGCTTATGTGTTAATTGATTTTAGGATAGGCTGTAACTCTCATGGCTTCAGCAGCTGCACGTGACTCATCCCCACAGCAGGAGCAGAGACACAGAGATGTTGTGAAGAGGAGTGACAACACAGAAATGTGGGCTCTAGGAGCAAAGCCAGTAGAGTCTGTCCCCTCTCTCCATCCTCCCAGAGTGGGAGGGGAGAGCCAGATTAAGCTCCATGGCTTAATCTAGAAGAATCAGAGAATCGTTAAGGTTAGAAAAGACCTTTAAG
>NW_010517685.1:0-200 GCF_000687285.1 Phaethon lepturus
CGGCACCGCGGCAGCGTCCTCCCCCGGCGGCTCTCCAGCCTCTGCTGCTGCGTTCGCGGAGCAACTCCGGCTGCTTCCCAACGGCGCGATGCGCCGCTTGCCGCCCGATACGGCGTTATGGCGCTCACCCTCTTTGCCTGCAGCGCCCTTGCTGGGAGCAGCGGGTTTGCCGGGTGTGGGCTTTGGGGGAGGCCACGGAC
>NW_010517685.1:224-578 GCF_000687285.1 Phaethon lepturus
TGCCGAGGAAAGATTAGCATCCTCGGCCAGCTCTGCTGCCACGGCCACTCTTGGTTAATTATTTGTCTGAGGATTACATAATGCAGACGTGTTATTCAGCTTAGCAAGGGATTTAAAAAAAAAAAAATCTAGAGACACAAAAGCTGGAGAGAGAAAGACTATAAAAGAGCAGGGAATTAAATGGGAAGACAAAAGATCTAATTACAAATGACATTATTTGCATTCTCATCAACTTAATTCAATTTTATTTTCTTATTGCTTTAATCTTTGAGCTTAATTCAGTGGAACAGAGTGCATGAAGGAGGCAATGAGATTCGCGCAGGGTTTGTTCGGGGCAGGCTGCGGTGGTGGGTG
>NW_010517685.1:609-1324 GCF_000687285.1 Phaethon lepturus
TGAAATATCTGTTTTTCAACCTTGAGGTTTTAATTAAAAAAAAAAAAAAAAGGTGATAAAAATTCAGCATTCCTCCCCCTGCTTATGTGAAATGGGATCTGAAACGGCTCCAGCTTTGATTGGATACCCAATGTGACCTGACATTTAATCAAGCATGGGAAAGCACAGGTATCTTAAAGAACAGGAGGAAAATAATTCTGACATTGTGCTTTTGAAGAGAAAACAGCATTTTTCACATTACATCGTGCGTTACATTACATTACAAGTACTGAGGGCTGTGCAAGTGGTGCTCAGAGAGAAACACATTTGGACTTGAAGAGGGAGAGGCTCGGAGGGTTGCATGAATTTTAAATTAAATTATTAAGCAAAAATCTGGCCCAAAGCTCAAGGACTATATCGCATATCAAATTTTTTAAATTATTTGAAATTGTGCTCGCAGTAGGCATACCACCATTATGAAGTAGCAATTAGTCTGAAACAAATTAAGTGATCTAAATAGCTAAAGCAACAAAACATGGGTAGTGTTGCTCCTGGGAAAGAATACACGTGACAACCACACCAGTTCTTGTGTTTCCACTTCTCTCCCGCGTAAGAACGACCTGAAGATGAGCTGCGAGCCCTGTTGCACAGCGGCCAGGATGGCACGGCGCCGCAGGCTGGCACGGACCGCAGCAGCGGGATGCGGCGGCACTCGGCAGCGCTCGGGAAACGTGCG
>NW_010517686.1:0-868 GCF_000687285.1 Phaethon lepturus
TGTCCCCGTGCATGCTGCTGGTGGGCTGGCCCGCGAGCGCCCGCACCCTCCGCTCGTCCCTGAGTGTCTCTGCTTCCCTCTCCGTCCTGCCCCGGGCTGAGCCTGGCCTCCACGGGCATCCTGCCGCGGGGTGATGGGGGAATCGGTCCCCAAGACAGTGCCAGTGTCAGTTCTCCTTCCCTGACAAGTTTTGCAGGGCTCTCGCCTGCTTTAGGCTTCCTCGCCCAGCCCAAGCCCGGACGGGCAGTTGGCTGCTGCTCTCCCACTGCCGCTGGTCTGGCCGCAGCTCAACTCATCGGTTTTGGTGCTCTGCCCCGAAACGGTTTCTCCATTTCGGGAGAAAACGGGGCTGTCAGACGAGGAGGAGGCGAGGCGAGGGGAGGGGGCTCGCTGGCCGGTGGGACACGGTGGGACACCAGCTCACAGTGGGACAGTCGGGGTGTTCCCGCAGGAACCTGAGTCCTTAAAGTGTTACCAGAAACAGCAAAACAGCATCCCCGGGTTATTTGTCATCTGAACTCTAATTCTTAGCGGATGTTGCCGTTAAACCGTATTTTATGCTTTCAGAAAGTTGACTAATTTCTTATTAGATCCTTTGCCAGGATGCATTTAAACGATTCTGTCCTTAACAAAGCATGAAATAAAACACTCTGTATAGCGACTCTGTAATGAGATACTTAACATGCTTTAGTTTGTAAAGGGCAAATGTGTATTTCAGGGAAGCGAAGAACCCAGCCAGGCTGGAGCGGGGAGATGGAGGCGCAGGGGGGCCCTGGCATCGGTGATTAATAAGAGCATACTCCACGTTACCGGAAAAGAAATGATTAACGATTTAACTCCAGGTTGCATCGCCACCCCCAAACCGGAG
>NW_010517687.1:0-719 GCF_000687285.1 Phaethon lepturus
GGCCACGGCCGGCAGCAGCTCAAATCTCCAAAGCCACATGGGAAGCGCGTCCGGTGCTCCCGCAGCCGCCAGCACCACCGTCTCCCCCGCAGGGCACAGATCCCTTCCTGCCCATCCCGCCTGCCTGTCCTGCCCGCGCACCAGTGAGGTGTTCCTGGGGTCTAAAGGGCTGAAAACCAGCAGGATTGGGTCTCCGCTTGGCCCACGAGAGAGGCAGTCCCTTGGTAGGAGGTCATCCCCAAGTGACAGTGAATGACTGCTCCCCTGAAGACATGCTCTTTTTCCGGAGTATCTTTTATTCTAAATAAATATAACAGGCACAGGTGAGAACAAATATATTTAGTTTTTCTCTCTAATCCATCTCCACCCATCACCCGCCTCTGGCACACTGAGGCTGCCCACCGGAGCTTGGTTTTCTTGTGTGTAGATTGCGTGGTTAAGCGCCATTTTATTGATTTATTTATTCTTTATGGCCCCCCCACCCCCAATATAGAAGTTACTGAAGGAGGTGGCGTTTGAATGTAAGAAATTTGGAAACGTTTCTTTACTGAGAGCGTGGTCAAACATCGGAACAGGCTGCCCAGGGAGGTGGGGGAGTCACCATCACTGGAAGTGTTCAGAAAACATGTTGACGTGGCACTTCGGGACATGGTTTAGTGGGCATAGTGGTGTTGGGTTGATGGTTGGACTTGATGATCTTAAAGCTCTTTTCCAATTTT
>NW_010517687.1:852-3571 GCF_000687285.1 Phaethon lepturus
AGACGGGTGTAAATTCAGAGCTTCAGCTTTCTTTGACTTCAAGGGGGACGATGCTGGTTCCTCCCGGCGGAGGCTTTGGCTGATGGCTGGATCCGTTAACGAGATCCTTTACATTTTCCCGCTGACGAGTTCACCGGGGCGGTGGTTGTCAGCAGCCCGTCTCCCCGCGGCTCCGAGACGTGGATCGTGTCTGTGGGGACGTCCCCTGCGAGAAACCACTGGCAGCGGCCGGGCTCTGCGCGTGTTTGGGGCTGTAAAGGGGCAGAGCGGCTCCTCTGACCCGTGGCAGGTTTCGCCATCGGGAAAAGGTTCCCAGAGGGACAAGGGATGTCTGCACGGGAAGCTGCACCCCACCTCTGCACCCCGTGTCTCGGCTCCAAGCTCTCCATGTGAATCTCTTTGGAGGGGATGGCTGCTTTCCTGCTGGCAGTGCTGGGTTCGGTCTGAGCCTGTCCCATGCCGAGTACTCCGTTTCAGTGGGGTTTATTTGTTTGTTTTCTTGCCTTTTGCTCTATTTCTGCTCCATAGAAAACCCACTTTCTCTTCCTGAGGCCACAGCGATGCCACCCTGCACGCTCAGCCACCCGGGATGGCCTTAAAGAAAAAAAATCACCGAGAAAAATAAAATAAATAAGCAGAAGTAGTTCTCCTTAGCACGGCTGAGGCTTTTCCCTTCCTTTTTCCACTCTTTGCCCATGACCACAAGGCCAGAAACTGGCTCTCCTTTCTGAACCTCTGTTAAGATGCTCAGGTGATGCTCTGCCACGGGGCCACGGCAAAATCCCGCTCCGCCGCCGGCAGCACCGGTGCTTGGCACGATGCAAACGAACGCTGCTGGCGGCGCTTCGCTCCTGCGAGTAATAATTCAAGCAACAAACGCGTCCTCCGTGCCGCAGCATCCCGGGGGAGAGGTGGAAATGGCCCTCGGCAAGTTTTTTGGGGAGGGTTTTGAAGCGGCGGCTGACAGCAGGGTTTGGTCCAGGTGTTAGATGCTGTCGCTGCATTTCGGCTGAGAATATCCTCTGCGGTTTGTTTGAGGGCTGAGGGATGCAAACGAGCTCTTGCTTTAGTTTGTTTATTTGTTTAGAGCCACAGTCTGTCTTTTTTTGGCTTCTAATTTGGACTCGTCCGAGCAGCCTCATTTGTTTAGACGGCCCATCTGTACCAGAAAAAAAACTTTTTGTGAGACATTTTTCCTGGGCACTGAGATCACCCAGTGAAGCTGCCAGCTCCTGCGGGCTCAGGTGCCGGGCGGGCACATGCTGTGGTGGCTCCTCCATCTCTGGCCCAGGTAGCCCAGGACCTGGTGTCAGCTCTGAGTGTTTGGCACGCTTAGAAAAGCCACGTGGAAGCCCAGGGTCCCTGCGGCACCGCAGGCGGCTCCCCCCAGTAGCTATCTGGGGCAGTGGGGGTAGGAGCATCATTAAGACACCTCGTTAGTCACAGCCAAGGTCCCCAAAGCAGCCCCTACTGACCACCCCGTGTCCTTGTGCCCCTCGAGCCTTATTCTACGGGACCTCCAAGCCGTGACGGTGCCATCCTGAGGCCTTTCCCATCGCTGCCGTGCTGGTGGTAACATCAGGGAGGGGTTCTCTAGCCTATTCGAGTAAGTCATGGTGACGCTCAACTCAGCCTCTCTGCAGGACCTCGGAAGCATCACCTTGCATTTCAAGGAAAAAATCCCCGTGTTGAGTCAGGGGAGAGGGGAGAAGGCTCCGGTTTTCTCTTTTCTTAGTAGTTTGTTTGTAGACTTGATGAAAATGGCTGTGTCATTAGAAACCACAGGTTCCCCACTGTTGACATCTCCATTAATGAAGAAATCATTTCTATTTGCAGGTCAAGAGCTGTGGTTTGCAACCAGTTACGCTAATGAAGACTGTGGCATGCCCAGCCTCATCTGGCTCCGCGCCAGCACCCGTGGAGAATTTGACCCACGCCACTGAGTGCTTTCCCCAATTAAACGGCGCGGTGGCGGGACCGGCGCTTCCCCGTTACCTCCCGGCAGGAAGGCTGTAGGTCGCAGATGGGTTTCTCGTGGCGCCTGAGACCCCCGATGCATCCCGAGCCAGGCGGGCGATGCACCCCGGGCCAGGCGGGCTGGTTTCGTGGCCAGTGGCTGGCAAAGAGCAGCCGTCCCCGTCCTGGCCTCGGTCCTCGGCGTGCCATCAATGGAAGGAGCTCCCGGGTAGGTTGAACCAAGGAAATAGTGAAGTGACGCTGCAAAATCAGCTTTTGAAGGGCTTTCCCAGGGCTTGGTAGCTGGGAGGTGGATGGAGAGGAGCGTGGCTGGTGCTGCACAGCTCCTGGCCCTGTGGCAGCTCTGTTAGCAGCCGTCCCCGTCCTGGCCTCGGTCCTCGGCGTGCCATCAATGGAAGGAGCTCCCGGGTAGGTTGAACCAAGGAAATAGTGAAGTGACGCTGCAAAATCAGCTTTTGAAGGGCTTTCCCAGGGCTTGGTAGCTGGGAGGTGGATGGAGAGGAGCGTGGCTGGTGCTGCACAGCTCCTGGCCCTGTGGCAGCTCTGTTCATCCCCTGGTGCCGGTACTGCCCCATGCCTGGGGCGTTCCCCTACAGCTGGGCTCAGCAAGAGGTTTCCTTTGAACCATCCTATCCACCCTGTGCATGCTAGTGGCCTGGGGAGACACCCATCCATCCGTCCACCCACCCATCCATCCATCCACCCACCCATCCACCTGTCCATCCATCCACCCGTCCATCCA
>NW_010517688.1:0-10400 GCF_000687285.1 Phaethon lepturus
CTGCTCGGGCAGGGAATGGCCTCTTAGGAGAACCCTGGACTCCATCTAATAAGGAGTATGTAAAGGAGCATAGTACCCCCATAGCCTTGCAGAAGAGAATGTTGCTATATGCACCAATCTCCATCAGGTACCAGAAGCAGACATGCTAGCATGATTTTTTTTCATTTCAAGTGATTTCAGTCTTCCAGGAGAGCCCTCAATGGTTTTCTAACAAGAAAAGTTTACCTAAGGGGAAGTAAAAAACGGAAGTGTTGAGGAAAGCATTCCAAGAGTTGACTAAAAGGTAAATGGGCAAAGTAGCATTAGAAAGGAACTAAGACAAGGGAAGGGGTCAATAAAATATGTTGCAGGAGGAACAGTTTTGGGGCCAATGTGATTTGATGTTTTCAAGAATTGTATTTTCACACAAAAAAAGCCTTGATCTGATGAAGAAATTTTCAGATGACAAAGTTTTGGAGAACTTCATCAAGACAGATGAGATATAGGCCATAATCCGGAGGAAGCACAGAAAATAAACAAATACATTTGAGATTAAGTATCAGTTCTATTGTTAGAACTCCACAACTTAAATGGAAAAAAATAGTAGCAAGTGGTATAAACACAGCTGTTAAGGCGATTGCACTCATCTCAGGCATTTCATTCCCTGCCTCTCTTTGCAGCTTGAGAACAAAATCAGCTTTGAAAAACTTACAGAGTGGACCAGTCCCAATGTGATGGAAAAGAAGAGAGTGAAAGTGTACCTCCCACGCATGAAGATTGAGGAAAGATATAACCTCACGTCTGTCTTAATGGCCTTGGGTATGACCGACCTGTTCAGCCCTTCGGCCAATCTGTCTGGCATCTCTTCAGCAGAGAGCCTGAAGATATCTGAGGCCATCCATGAGGCGTACATGGAAGTCAATGAAGAGGGCACCGAGATGGCAGGCTCAGTGGGTGTCATGGGAGACATCAAACATTCTTCTGCCTTTGAAGAATTCAGGGCTGACCACCCTTTCCTTTTCTTGATCAAACACAATCCAACCAACAGCATCCTCTTCTTTGGTAGATATTGTTCCCCCTAAAGAAAGAAAGAGCTGGAAAAAATGCTTGCCTTCCCCTCAGAAACAGACACCCTTTACTGTAGTATTGTAGTATAACCTCCTCTTTTCAATATTTTCTCCAAGTGGAAAGCCTTCAATTCCTAGGGAGATATTCTTGAACAAGCATGTGACTTTTCAGATCTTTAGATGCAGGTATTTCTGCTCACACAAATTTTATTCAGGACCTATATCCAGGTTTGAATGAGAATTTCAGGAGGTAGCTTAGGAATATTTCCCATTGTCACTGAATAACTCGAGAGACAGGGCCAGTGTTTTCATTTTTGTGAGAAACCCTGCCACTGCTATTGAGAATCTGGTTTCTCTATAGGAGTTCTGTGAAATAAACACAGCTTTCAGAATAATCCTCTTCCTTTCTGTTGAACTTGCTGGGAAACCATCCTTGAATTGGTGCCCGGACAACTTGCAGATGAAATTCTAAACTTCAGCAAAGCATTCTTCTTCCAGGAATGCATTTGGGCTTCTTTGTGCTGCACGTACTATAAGGCTGTGTCTCTCATTCTGAGGGAGCATACAGCAAGTCTACCATTTCTTCATAAATCATCATCTCCAAATACAACATCTTCCTGACTGATATAATTTTGCATCTTCATTCCAGTGATAAATGATTGATTTTGTGAATGTTAATTGGTGGTCCTTCTATTTATTCTAATAAAAGCATTGCAAACTAAACATGTAATTACCTATTCTGGGTTACTGCACCACACAACCTGAAACATATGACATAGTAGGCAGTGATTATCAACAGAAGTGGTTCAGACTAGGATTTAGATCCTGCTTTCAAAACCAGAATGTACCCATATATGAAGTCACTAAACAGCTTAAGATTTTTTTTTTTTTTTTTGAGCTTAAGCAAGGTAAACCCTACAGGTCCTATTCTTACCTGGAGCTTATCTCCGTATGGCATATCAAATAACTAAATATTTTTAATTTGCTATTGTATTTCCAGATAGTTTTAAAAGATTTCCTCTAAATGTCCTCAGTAAATATATCAAAGTGACGCCTAAGAGACACAACTTCAAAATCACGAGAAGAGTGTTTGTCTTAAAACGTGGACTGCTTCAGCTCTCTAATACCCACAAGAATCATACGACAAAATCTTTCTTATTGCCTTTTGATGTAATAATCCTCTAGAGATGTTATTGCCTATTTCACAGTCTTTAGAGGGAAGGTTCTTTAAGTTACAGTTTATACAATTAAAAAGAAGATTACTAGTGTTAATTGCTGAGTTAAGCAATACTCCTTCTGCTGGGATACACATGCAGAACTGCAAATTACAGTATCAGTACTTAAAAAGTGCTTAGAAAAGGAGACGTGGTGGTATTTGGAGCTGCCTCAGCCATTTGCAAAGTCAGCATTAAATATAACTTGAAATAATGATGCTGGCAGCAGGGAAACACATTTTCAGAGCTGCTACGAAGTCTATGAGAGAACTTCAAATACTGGTCTTCCCAAGACAGTCACAAAGGATTAGCTATGGTTAACACAAGTATTCAAGCAAAAAAGTATTTCAAGAGCTAGGACATTTCAAGGTTTACTGTGTACGTTATGTTCTGCTTCCCTTACAGCCAAAAGTAGTCAACAGAGTTTTGCTGCAACTAAAAAAAAAAAGAAAAAGGCAGGATTTGTAAAATCCTAAGGATCTGTCCTAAGGAGCAGAGTGTGTAAGGTTATTAAACAATTTAAAAACTGTTATTAAACTGAAATAAGCAGGTCTGTCACTCTGCACTTTCTGAGTACAATGACAATAAAACTATCAACATTTATTATGGAAGCATTTATTACATAACATGAAGAAAAAATAGCTATTCTCTTGTTTAATCTTTCTTTTGCTTGATGATTATTTTAAAGCAAAGAAATGTAGAAAATTAAGGCTGAAATGCTGTCTTCCTAAAACTATACATGAGAGAGGTTTTCAAGGCACGGAGTCCACCTAATGTTCTCACTGTGAAACAGAACTGACTCCTTTTAAATTGGGCCATTAGGTGTCACTAGGGATACGAAGTGATGTCAATCAGTCTTCTGACAGACAGACATCTGTTGAAAACTAGGTTTGGCAGCTTAATGTAGGTTCCAATTTTGTTCTTGTTTTATTTGTTGTGGAAGCAGATGATTCTGATCAATATACTGAAGTGGCACTGTGCTTGGAATCCAGTAATTTTTTAAGAAAAAGACAGAAATATTTGGTGAAAGTCCAGAGGCATTTTAAGATGTCTGCGTCCTGAATGAAAAAATAATAGCACAGTCAAATACTATAGAAGGGCTAGAGCTATTTGGTTTATGAAGGAGAATATGTCCTCTGTAGAGGTTAAAATGAGAGGTAAAAGTTCAGATTCAGCAAAATTTAATAAAGTCTGTACTCTGTATCAATGGTTGGGTCCAGAACAGTGCCTGTGCATTGCTGGTCTGGGCGAGCAGGACCTGCTATAAAGGCACTGCCATGGTGAATGGGGCTGCTGCAGCCCCCATTGGAAGAAAACGCTGCCTGCTGCTTCTGAGTTCTGAAGTCCAGCAAGAGTTTAAGTACATGAATCCCACTTCCCATGAAGTCTAGGTATTGTCCAATAGTCCTTTTTGTTCCCTGACAGCGTGACTGAAGTTGGCATGTCAATAAATTGCCGTCTGTCCAGCCGCTACCCTCCATTTTCACTACGTGCTGTGGTGTTTTGGATACACAGTACTGCTAGGGGTCCGTGGAACAAAAACAGCCACATGCAATCACATTCTTTTTAATGCTGCACAGGACAGCATTAGAAGTGCTTTGTGGACTAAGTATGCCTTTGTTTCTCATGTAATTTGGGGAAGGGTTGCAGCTGACATATCTTCTCTGCCCTTTGAGCAATATAATTGTCTGAGATCATTCCACACTTCTCTGCACATCTGACTTGTAAGAAAGGCCCACCTTCTCCTAAGCAAACCAAATCCCTGGCTGAAGGCACAAGACTTTGCAAGCAGTATGCTCTAACCATAGTCACCAGAGGAAGAATGCATAGAGACCCTCCTGGACTCTAGGGGAAAAGCCGTCCTGGGCTCCCAAATGATATTTGAGAAAGCACAGCATGCTGAAGCAAACTGAAAGCTACAGATCCACTGGGAAGACTTTGACAGAGAGCAGTGGTTCATTTTGCCAATTCTCGTGGCTAGCGAGCTAAGATTGTTCAATCTGGAAAAGGGACAGCAGAGAAGGGATTGTCAAGGAGCGTGAAGAGTGAGGCTGCTCCGCAAGGGAAGGGGACCCAGGGCAGCAGGTGACAGCAAGGCCAGCAGGGCAGGGGCCCCCCTGATAAGGCGTTCAGTGCTGCAGTCCCCAGTGCTACTGCCACAGTCCAGTGATTCCCAAACAAGTCTGTAGCGATGAGGTAGGTCTAATATCAAGCTTGGAGGTTAAGTCCATGGGTTAGGGACTGTAGTGGTCCCAACTTGAAGAGTGTTGTACATTGAGGAGTTAGTAACCCACATAAAATTTGACCTGATCAGGCACAGGTGTGTGCTGTGCTACGTTATGTTGTATGTATCACTTGGCCTCCAGGTCTATACTGTCCTGAATGTATCATGTGGCTGCAAGGATGAACTTAGTCTGCTAACCATAATGGAGGAGCTTGTAGATGGCTCCAGACTGGAATATGGTGACAATGCTGACAGCACATCCTTGTCTTTATCTTGAAGTGAAGCAGCGTGTTTCTATATAAATATACTTTTCTTCAACAGTAGAAATGATAAACAGAGTTTACTTCTAAGAACATACCTATAAAAGCTGTAAAGATCACACCACCAGTGGACCTCTGCATGCATGGGATATGCACAGTGTGCTGTGCCCTGAATAAAGATCCATCCAATGCTGCATAGCTTGGGGTTCACATCATCAGAAGGGACATGAAATTATCTATGCTATCTCCTTTTTCCCCCTCATGTTATCTCCAATAAATTGCATTTTAATTAGTTTCTTACTAGTGTCCAAAACGAACACTTGCAGTGGTGCGTTACAGGGTCCAGCTCGGTGAGGTTCATGGCCAGACATAGGCATGCAAGGTAGCAAGGACCACAATCAAAAGGCTCAGTTTAAATGCATCTCTCAAGTGATGGGGATGTAGATCCCCATGGAGGCATCTCACAGCTCTATCACAAACAGCACTCTAATTCAAGACCGGACAGTTGCTTCAGATGTGCCTGAGCCCAGGCAGCCAAGCACCTAGGAGAGAGATGATGTTCTCAAGAGCAGAGGTTTTTGAAGTCCTGGATGATATGGAGACAATGACAGAGATTGACTATTCAGTATCTCTTCTGACACAGGAACTTATGGTTATTAAAAGAAGTTAGTAGAAATCGGTTAGATAAAAACACATAGAGGTAGCTGACAACAAACAGGTAGCTGAATGATGGACCTCATGGTCAAAGGATTCTGGAGGTGATAAAATTTTACATTATTTTAAAAGAAGACTTGACAAAACCATGGAAGAGAAATCCATTGTCAGGTAATATATATGTAGAAAATACTAGCAGCTATTGAAGTCCCAGGACTGAAAACAGCCGATGTTGGGACTCTGATGGCATGACAAGCCTCAGCAGGAGCCTTCCCCCACACCCTCTGCACATGGGCCCAGGCGCCTGTATTGGGCACTGGCACCATTTTTGTACTAGGGGTGATCTTTGTTAGAGGAGGACATGAACTGTCCTCGTCCAGTCACAGCCAGTTGCAGCTGTCCCTGAAATCAGTGGAAAGAACTCATTGTACACCAAATCTTCAGACAGTCAGAGGAGCATATGGCACGTCTGCTCAAGCATAATTAAGAAAGGCTGGCAGGAGAAATGCGAAAGATGTGTTTGGGGAAACAAAACAGAGGAGACATGTGAAAGGAGATGTTATTGAGACTACAGATACAGGCACACTCTTCAGAGGAGGTGCTGCATGCCAGAGGAGGCATCTCTGAGGGACTGCAGCCACAGCCAGGGCAGTGACACCCCAGAGGGACTGCAGCCTGCAGATGACCGACACTGGTACAAGGACATCCCCGTGGAACTGCTGCCCATGGAGCAGACTGGAGCACAGGATAAAAGTGAGCAGCATCAACTGGCAGATAGAAACAGGTACACACCAACACCAACCTCTTGCATTGCAGGCTGCTTCACCAAAGAGACTGGGAAGCACTCCGTGTAACAAGAAAGCTGAAACTAGGAAGCAGAGAAGGTGGGCTTTTGGACAGAAGTTGAGTGTGGGGAAGGGGGATAAAAGGTCTAAGCATCTGTTTCATAGTTTGTCACATTGTTTTTTGTCAATACCTGAATCAACAATAAAAATTTTATGTTAATCATAAAGAAATTATATGAAACTCCACAAGTCAAGAATGTTGTCCACCACAGAAGCCCATTTCAGCTGAGGCTTGTCCCTTCAGTCCCTGCCTAAAGGATACTGTAGGTGTGCCGGTCTCCAGGCCTGCCTCCTGATGGACCTTAGACCCAACCCTTGTAGTCTTGTCTCCAGGCCCATCTCTTTTGCTCCTAAGTGGGCGACAGGGCCCTGAGTGCATTAATAAGACTTTAATGGTCCTGACCAGCCACACCTGGAGCCTCTACCCACACCTATCGGTCCAGGAGCTCTATTTAAGCTATGCTCTTGACCTTCAGTCCCAGTCTGTGCTACATCAGAGGTGTACCAGTCTCCAGTTCAAACACAGCTGTGCCTATGCCTGGCCAAGGACTCCTAGTGTGACCTTGGACTTGCCTTGTGATCACTGCACCTGAGCCTAGCTCTAACATATGAATTGACTTCCTGGCTTGTCCTTGGACCTGCCTCATAGCCACGACATTGCCTTATGATCTGGACTCATGGTTGGAGCTGGCTGTGATCTCTGGGCCTGCTCTGCTCAGATCCTGTGGGACTGAGCCCTGGCTGGTGAGGCTCCTGCCCTGCTGGCTGCAGGATCCCCCTTGCCTCCTAGCTGGTCTTTGCTTGGGGCTGGCCCTTGCTTCTCCCTGACAGCAAAGCCTCCTTGAGACTTCTGCCGAGCACCGAGAAGCCCATTCTCTGGTCATGCAGGTCCTTACAAAACTTCCCAATCTCTCCACAGCACTCACCCATTAGCCCCAGGCTCCTGAGTGAACACCCTTCCACCCAGCCAGGCCCTCTTTCCCCCCTGGCTTGTGCCTGCCCAGCCTCCAGGGCCTGTCAGGGCAGCCTGACCACCTCACTCAGCCCCAGGCCTCTCATGCCATGTCCCTTTCCAACCCGCTGTCCCTGCCCTCTGTGTCCCCTGAAACACCCCACAGCCACTGAGCCACCCCTGAGCCCAGGTCTCTGTAAGGAGTGAGGACGCACCTTGCTCAGAGGGGAGGCTGCTGTGTCTGAGCCCTGAGGGCACTAACAGCCCTCCCGGGCCCTGACCTCCCCTGGGGCCTCCCTCACCAGGCCCACGGTCTAAGATGCCATGTCAGGCCCCGGGAGCCATCAGCACCTGCCCCAGTGACACCACAGCAGGGCCGGTCTCCAACTCCCCACAGCTGTGGGGGAGTTGGAGGGAGACAGTTGTGCCTTGTCTGGCCATGGGCACTCTTCATCTTAGCTTGCAGACTGATTTCCTGGACTGACCTTGGACCTGCACTGTCACTATAGTCTGAACACTTGGTTGGATATGGCCATCATTGAATTTATTGTAAAGTGAAGCGGCATGTTTTCATGTGAACACCCTTTTGTTTCACAGTGGAAATGAATAGAATGTTTTCTTCTTTAGAAAACCCTTCAAGAACTCTAAAGGCCAAAATGTCAGTGAATTATCTATGTCCATGGATAGGACCTGCATGCCATGCCTTGACTGGTGGTCTGTCCAATGCTGCACAGCTTCGGGTTTCCTGCATCTGAGGAAATGTAAGATTATCTATACTATCCTGTTTTTCCTTTTAATGTTATCTGCAATAAATGTTATTTTGAGCAACATATTACAGAGTCTGAGTGCCTTTCCCAACACATATCATAGTGAAAACTAGGCCTAGTGCCTTGTTGCAGTGAACTACTACTTATCAGTGACTGCAGTGACCTGTACTCTCCTGAATTCTCCTCCTTTCCCTTTCTGAAAATTAGTCACTTTTTCAAATCATCAGAACCTTCCCCAATCATCCTGCCTTTTCCTTGATCTTCTTTTTGCCGTTCTACCTAAAGAAGCTTTTCCTACTGCCCTTCATATTCCTTGTCAGTTTTCCCTCCAGCAGAATTTTTGCTCTTCACATTCCATCACTGCATGCATGGGAAAAACTTCTGTAGTCATGCCAGGTGGACTGTCCTTGCTTCCACCTCTTGTGGAGGTGGATTTTCTTTTTGTATTTGAGCTCAGTCAGAATGAAGGCACCTTCATCATCAGAAACAGCCTGTATATTGCTTCAGCAGCAAGGTACGTGGCATGTATGGGAGCAAGCGAAAGGCTTTGCATGTAGGTGAGACTGAAACTCATTCAATCACAGTGAGGAAGACCTTCAGGTTCTGGGTCAGACAGATACTTCCATCCAACCTGCTGCTGGCCTGTGGGATGCAATCATTGAAAGTTATGCCATGAAGGCCACATCAGCTATGTCAAGATCAAATATTCATGGGTGAGCATTAAGAAATCATCAGCTGTACAATGAAGGCTGAGCCCATGTCAGGTTAAAATGAATGTAAGACCTGATATGGGATAATCCAATGACAATCAAGAGCGATGACAAACGTCCCTGTCACAGTCTGTGAGAGATCAAGGCAGCACTACAGGCAACAATGTCTGTCTCTTCAGAATGGCACTGCGCTGTTGCAGAAAGATGCCAGGTAGGCTACAACATCCTGTTTGAAGGAGTTTGACCAGACACCTTGTTTTCATTGGCCTGGGGAGAAACACAGTCCCGCAGAACAACTGAGAGACAAACCATCATTGAGAGCGACAGCACTAAGGTCTGCAATGACAACCAGTTAGACAGTCAGCTTGCAGTCACTGTGGGTAAAATGACTTCTCTCTGTGAATGGTTGCTTCTGTCCCTCATGGAAGGGCAGCTTGCAGATTCACAATGTGGAATGAAGACAAACACAAAACAATTTACACGCTCCTTCCTACTGGCAAAAGAGCAGGAACAAGGAGAAGAACAAAATCTCGAGTTCTGCACAGGTTTTTGTGATTGGATGAGAGGCTTTGGTCTGTGAGCTGACCTGGACTTCATATCCTTTTGGATAAAAAGTGCATTTTATACTCTCAGGTGGCCAAGGCTCAGGTACTCAAGAGTCTGTTGGTTTAGGGACAGCTCCACAATGAAATGCCTGGCAGAGGAAAGGGCAGCAGAGCCTCAGCTGACCTCTTTCTTGGGACAAGCATTGTAAAACAGGATGTGTGACAGAACTGTTTGTACTGCTTTGCACAGCTGTGCTGGACAGGGCAATCCATTGCCAGTTGCCCAGGTAGCCTTCCAACTGCAGGAAGATTTGCTTACTCACTCTAGACCCCATGTCAAGCAGACTATAGAAGACCTGGTGTGTCAATGCTATCCTGATGGCCTGTTCTCACCCAGACCTTCATTTGCTCATGGGTAGATTCTGTTGCTTGCAACTGGCCTTGCATTAACTGTCAGTTTGAGCACAGAAAACCAAACCAGGCCTCTAGGAAAGAGGAGTGCAGCATGTCTTTCTCATACACTATCAAAGCAAAGCTTCTTATCCTCCATGTCTTTGCTTATTGTGGGTGTGTTCTGAACCTGAAACTCCAATTCTTGGAGAGAAAACATGGCTTTTGAATAAGTCTTGAAAAAAAGCTCTGTGTCAAACACATACAAAGCTGTTGTGCAGGTCTGGAACCAGGACACTACACAGAAGTCAAATTCACCAGATATAAAAAGGATCATTTTTATTCTATACTTGCAGTATAGAATGTGATTGGTTGGTGTTAAAAAATGATCACTGAAAAAATTGCAGCTGCTTCTTGGATATGTTTGTAGGTCCTAAAATATGGGCCATTTCTGATGAGCTAGGCCTGTGACACAGGTCTGGACTCTTTTAATTAATGTATGATAAACCAGATTAAGGGAAGGGCAATCATGGTTGTTTAGGAGAGAGGCTTGAGGGACACTTGGAAGGCAGATTTGACTGAGTTAAATGTACTGACCAAGTCTTATGTACAGCAATGGGAGACCAGTGCAGTAGAAATAGAAATAAACCCCTGTGAACACAAAGTAGCCATGAACAAAAAAGAGATAAAGAGTGAAAATAGAGGCACAGATCTAAAGTTCACTATAAACAGTGTGAGAAAACAACTTCTTAGGTGTAGACACATAGATTCATAGAATCATAGAATATCTCAA